>NC_073707.1:5839084-5974084 GCF_023634085.1 Falco cherrug | reverse complement strand
CGCAGGGTCCGGGCGGCGGTGGGGAGCGGGGCGGGCGCGGTGCCCCCCGCCGCTCTGCCCCATCCCCGGCGGGGCCCGGCGGGCGGCGGGCAGGCGCCGTCCCCGCCTCGCTCTCCCTCCGACCATTGTCAGACTAATCCGGGCGGATGTCGCAGGACACTGAGCGATCGGCGCTGTCACCCGCGCTGACAGCCGCTGTCAGCCGGGGTTACATCAGCGCTCCCGGCCGCGCCTCCCTGCCCCACGCCGGGCGATTCAGCCCCGCGTGTCCCAGCGGATCGTCCCGCTGCTCCCAGGCCCTCCCGAAGCCAGCTCCTTTAATTGTCCTCATTTGTAAGAGCCGTTTTGTTATGCTAAACAAGGCTGGAGCAGCCATTCTAACCTCTCTTTTCAGCCCTTTTCTCCTCTCCCCTTTTGTTTACCTTCGCCTGATCTCTCATTTATTTATCTATCTATTCTTCCTCTGCTTACCCTCCCATTCAAGGCCCATGTATGTTAATTGTGTTATGCCGTTTAATTCTAACATCGGTCTCCAAAGAGCACTTAATGAGCAAAGCACATCCAAACACGCATCGCTCCGGCTATTCAGCTCCTCCAGACGGACCTCTGCGCCTTCCTCCTTCCTCTCCGCTGCGGCCCCCCCTGCAGCCAGACTCCCTCCCTTCACAAAGGGGGCCCCCGTGAATAGCCGCCCCCCCCCCTCCCCCCCCCCCCCGCTAAAACATCACTAGCTCATCCGGACAGGATGCTAACACCAACACCACCACCCTTCCATCGCCACCAACACTCCCCTCCTTCCAAAGCTCTCCTCGCAACGGTAAAACTTCAAACGCGGCGGAGGCAACTTGGGAAAGCCCGGGTCCCCGACGGGAGGGGGCCCAGGCGGCGGGGAGCAGCCCCCCACCCCCCACCCCCGCACCGCGGGTACCGACTGTGCCGCGGCTCCATCCCCGCTTTCCCGAAGTTTTCTCACCCCGCAGCCGCCTTTCACCGACGGGCTCCAAACGGAGCCCGGCCCGGCTCCAACCCCGGCCCGGGGGGACCGGCTGTCGGGGCGGGGAAAGGGGGGTCGGTCCCACAGCGGCGGCAGCGAGGGACTGCGGGCGGGGGTCGGCCCCGCCGCAGGGAACATCGCCCGCAGCCCCCCGCCGCCGCCGGTGCGGGACGCGGGGCCGGGGAGCGGGGCACCGCACTTACACCACGCCGTTGCCTCGTTTGATGACAGATTGTCTTTATTCAAAACGTCTTTGTTCAACAAATGAAAAGGTTTAACGAGGTAAAATCCTGCCGGATACATTTTTCCCCCTTCTTCTTCTTCCCCAAGACATTGTGAAAACATATTTAAATTACCATCGGTTTTTATTCGGTTTTTCGTTATTATTATTATTAGTAGTAGTATTAAGTTTTTACAGTTCTACTGCCTGACTTCATACCTGACGCTCTGTCTAAAGTAAACTTAGATCTAGTCTCACTGGATCACACAAATTTAAGGACTATCTGTTTTAAATTAAGCAAACACTATCATGTTTTAAATATAAATGTTTCTCCCCCTCTGTGGGTGTTTTTTTTAAAACTTTGAAGAGCCTTTTTCTGACATGAAAAGCAATTTCACCTAGTAGTGCGTGGTGGCAAAATATATATATATATATATTTATATATATAACACAGCTGATCTCGTCTTTTAATGTGCAAAAACAAAACAAAACAAACCAAAAATCATAGTGAGACCGGGACTTCCCAAAGTCAAGTCCAAGTGACAAGAGACCCTGGAGAACTCATAGACGTTAAAAGAATAAATAAAAATTGAAACCGCCTCTCTCTCGCTCTCTTTTTTTTTTCTTTTTTCTTTTTCTCCCCCGCTTTGTCCCGAAAGGGCAGTTCAAGGTTCGCTTTTTTGTCGTTTTGTTTTTTTGTTGGTGGGGTTTTTTTGTTTGTTTTTTTAAACACATTTACAACTCTTACAAGTGGCGGGCTCCTATCTGACCCCGCGGTTGCAGACCCCCCCGAGCCCGGGCCAGCTCTCGGGGCGAGGTTTAGGCGAGAGCATCTCCGAGTCCCCGAGGCAGCGTCCGTCTGTCCCGGCCCGCGGCGGGCAGCAGAGTCCTGTTTCGGGCGGCCTTTTGCTCCTGCAGGTTTTATGTACATGCACACGAAAGAATCCCAGTTCCGGCTGCCACCCGGGGGGGGGGGGACACACGGACACACGCACACGCCTGTGGGGGTGTGGGTGGGTGTTACATGGCAGTCGCATGTGCTGAAGAATAGGGATCTATCCCAGTCTTGGTCATGCCTGGGAATAATATGTAGGCAACTGGAGGTTGCAAACTGGAAGCCGACCAAGCGGTACAGTTACATGGCACGACATAGCCCGGGTTAGTTGGCGAGGGGTGAGTGTGGGTGTGTTGGCTGGGGCAGCTCAAGCTGCCGAACGCCCCGTTCTGGTATCCCAAGGTGGAGGCGTAGGGCAGGGTGCTGGTGGCTAAGGTGTGAGGAACCTCAGTCATCTTCTGAATGGCGCTGGAGCTGAACTGGCTGGGGTCAAGTAAGGAGTAAGGTGCTGAGGTGGGAGGCAGGAAAGCCCTGGCCTTCTCCGGGGAGCTCAGCAGAGAGTCAGTGGCCCCCACGGGAAGCCCGGCGGCCTTTAAGGGATCGGTTTCCCCGAGGTAAGGCAAAGGGAAGACATACCTGTCCTTTTTGAGCAGGTTCTTGGGCTTGCGCCGGGGTCTGTACTTGTAGTCGGGATGCTCCTTCATGTGCTGCGCCCGCAGCCGCTTGGCCTCGTCGATGTACGGGCGCTTCTCCGCCTCGGAGAGCAACTTCCACTCCGCGCCCAGCCGCTTGCTAATCTCCGAGTTGTGCATTTTGGGGTTCTCCTGGGCCATCTTGCGCCGCTGGCCGCGGGACCACACCATGAAGGCGTTCATAGGGCGCTTGATGTGGTCGCTGGGCTTGGACATGCTTCGGCCGGGCGGGCGGGCGGGCGGGCGGCTCGGCGGGGCGCAGCGGTGCGGGGCGCGCTGGGGGCGCCGGACGGCGGCGGGAGGAGGAGGAGGAGGAAGGAGGAGGAGGAGGCCGAGGGAGCCGGAGGAGCGGGAGGAGCGGGCTCAGCTGATCATCACAGGTCCTCCGCCAACGCCGTCCCCGGCGGCAGCCCTGCCGGGGCGGGGCGCGGAGCGGCGCGGGGCAGCGCGGAGCGGAGCGGTGCGGTGCGGCGCGGTGCGGAGCGGGGCCCGCGGGCCCGGCGGGCGGCTATGCGGGCGGCGAGCCGCCGGGCGCAGCTGCGGGCCGGCGGTGGGGACGCGGCGCGGCGCGGGGCAGTTCAAAGGCGAGGGGCTGCGGCGCGCAGGCTGACATAGCGGCAGGGCGGTCACAGCGCGGCCGGGCGCCCAATCAGCGCGGAGGGGGACCCGCTTAAAAAGAGGGAGAGAGGAAGGGCGAGAGGAAGAGGAGGGGAGGGGACAGGGGAGGGAGGAGGAGGAAGAAAGGAGGGGAAAGCAGGACACCCCCCACCCCGCGAACGCGCAGATTCGAAGGAAGGCTTTTGTGAGTTGCGGCGCTAATAGCGGCTGCGGGGGAGGCGGGGGGGGGGGCGTCCCCATCCTCCCCCCATCCTCCCCCCATCCCGCCGGTGCGCGGAGCGGGGCCGGTCCCGGCGCCCTCCGGACTCCCCGCCGCCGCCGTCGGGGCTGCGAGCGCCGGGCTGCCCCCCTCCGCCCGCCCCCGCCTCCCCCGCTCCGCGGCCCCGCTTAACCCCGGGAGCCGGTCCGCGTCCCGGCTTGCTTTGAATAATTGCCTGCCTCCCGCGAAACGCCCGTGGGGAAAATATTTATTAAATGGAAACAATTGTCCCGGCTCCCGGGGGGGACCGCGTTTGTTCCAGGCTTATTGGTTTTTAGCACCTGCTTTGGTTAACAAACCTGCTCCGAAAAGCCCCCGCCGGGCCGCCCCCGCGCCCCGCCCGCCCGGGCCCGACGGCGAACGGGGAGAGCAACGAGAAGTCGGGCGGGCGGCGCGGCGGGGGGGGAGTCTCCGAGCCGGGGGGAAAGGCGGCCGCCCCGGCCCCTCCGGGCTCCCCCCGTACCCCCCGCCGGGGCACAGCCGCCGCTCCACCGGTAACTTCGCCTCCCGCCCGCCCGGTGCGAAGCCCCCGCCGCCGGCCGCTCCGTGCCGGGGAGCCGCTGCCGGTGGGCACCTACCTGCGCCACCCCCCACGCCCAAATAATAATAACAGCATAAACCACCCCCACGCCCAAATAATAATAACAGCATAAACCACCCCGACCTTATTTCCTGCTTCTCTTCCTCTCCGCTTGCAATAAATTACTTTCATTTCCCGGCAGAGCCGTGTGCGTGCGGGACCGGGGAGGAGGAGGAGGAAGAGGAGGAGGAGGAAGAAGAGGGGGAATATGATTTAAAGCCCGCTCCCCTGGCCGGGGCCGGCAGCGCCGGGGGCTTCGGCTCCGCGGCAGCCAGCCCCATCCCACCGGCTTTTTTTCGTTGCCCCCAGAAATGCGCCGCGAATTTCTCAGCCCTCGCCGGGAGCCCCGTGCCCAGATCGGTGGCTGCGGGCGGGACCCCCCCGGGACATCCCCCACGGGACATCCCCCCCCACCCCCCACCCCCGCCGCCCTGGGACGGCAGCGATTCTTCCGGGGGAAAATTTCCTTCTTCCCACGGGGGGCTTCCCCGTCCCTACCAGCCGCTGCGTCCAGATGGGACCCGCAAACAAAAAAAAAAAAAGGGGGGTGCAGGCGGCCCCTTCCCCAGGCTACCCTCCCCCCCGGTGCCAACTACGTTACCCCCCCTCGGGGACCCGCCTGCCACGCATGGTCTCGGCAACCCCGTCGGGGCGCCCGCCGCGGCCCGGGCCGGGGGTCCCCGAGCGCTGCCCGTCCCCCCCAAGCACCTGCGGCCTTGGCCGTGGCCGTGGCAGGGTGACACGTGTGGAAACTTCTTTTTTACCCCACTGCCCCCGTGGAAGCGGCGGTGCTGGGACCCCGGCTGCCGCGCTCTGCCCCTCGGAACACCCGCGGGTCACCCCGCGCTGGCGCAGCTCCCCCCGGCCCCCCCGACCCCCCGTGTTGGGTTTTTTCCCTCCGCCGTTTAAAATTCAGAACTCCCTTTGGGTTCATTGTTCATTCTCAGGTTCTTCGGGAGAGGGGGGGGGGTATCGAGGAGGGGGAATTATCTCATTCGTCATCCCTGGCGCAGACTAAAGGAGGGAAACCTGGCGTCCTTCGCAAAAATCCGGGGAGCAAGGCAAATCGTTCGGCTCTGCCTGCTCCCGAAAAGTCTTTCCAATCAGTTAATGTTGCCTCGCAATATTAATGATAACAAATCGGCAGCCCTGCTTCCATTGGCTGCCTTTGCCTTGATGCATCACACACTCCGATCCGCTCGGGGCATTTCGGGCTGTATTTTGCTCATTTACATCCCGTGTATGCCCCCGTTTAAAAAAAAAAAAAAAAAAAAAGCAGAAAGATAGATTTCCTTCGAGGTGCCAACGCTTCCATCCTTCAATACTTCCATTTTTACCCTAAGTCATCTGTCCTGGAAGGGCATCTGTTGCAGTTGTACATCCCCCGAGGATAGGTTTTCTAAACTTTATACTTTTTTCTTTTTTTTTTTGGAGGCACCACCGATTTCCAGGGCGGTGACTGAAATCCATTTCTCCTCGCCAGCTTGTTTAGACACCAAAACTAACAGTGCGATTATTATTCCTGAATGATATCATGGTAATGCAGAAAGATAAGAATGGCTTGATATGGAAACATTAAAATTATATTCTTGGAGATAGTTCATTTGGAGTAACTTTAAATTAGATGAGATCATGTACCCCGAGATCTAATATCAGCACAAATAGAGCTGTATTTCTGCCTTCATCTTCCTCCTCCTCCTCTTCCTCACAGGAATTGTGATCGGGTTTTCAGTGCTGCAATTGCCAAAAGTGAGAGGCAAAGAGCACGGCGCCTGTGTTTTGAGAATGCTCCTGATCCAAACTTTTAGTTGCTGGAAAAATAATGGATCTTTAAAGAACGTTTTTTAATGCTTCAGGCACTAGGAAATTGAGGGGATTTTTAATTCATTTTTAATTGAAGGGAGCACGTTTCAGAAAGACTTTCAGGTCTCTGGTGCTATTCACAGACACTGAGGACACCAGTCCTTCTGCGTGACCTGGCGAGATTCCAACCAACAGCAATGCTTTTTACAAATATATAGAATTAGTTTAGTGGACTGAAGGATTATTTTGATGTTTTTTTCTTCGTATCTGGTTATTTCACATGCAAGTGCATACACACATTTCCTTATGCATGCACCACATATTAAAAAAGACCCATTTAATTACATGCCATCATGTAATGTTTGCTGGGAGACATACTTATGTAAAATACATGCACACACCAGCTCATACAAGCATGCAGCACTGATGCATTCACATACACTGTGCGGAACAGACTACTTATGGTACTTATAGGTTATTCCCTGTGCATGTGTGCAATATTTCTTGCTCCGTTCACTCCCAACCCTGAGGAAAGCATTTGTGTGACTGCAGCAACAAATAGTTACACCGATACAGCCTTCTGTACGGAGAGATTTAATGGAGCAGGTCACTACCCTGTACACACATGACAGAAGAGGGTAGCAGTGATGGATGTGGCAGATTGGATCATCCCACGATCTGGTTTGCCCAACGCTTTCTCACGCTGGCCAACAAGAGATGCTTCCTGGGAAGGCACCACACTCTGTATGAGAGTTGCAGAATAACTTGCTACAAAAATAAAGATTCCTCTCAGCCCCCATTAATTCGGACCCGATTTATGCCCTGAAGCTCAAGTTTACAGCCCTTTCAAAACTTAACTTTTGTCCTACTCATATTATCTCTCTGTGATACTACATGGTGTCCTATAAATGCCCCATGCTTTAATATGGTGCTATATGCATTTACAGAAGTAATTTCTCACAGGTGATCTGTTCATTATTCTTTTGCAGGGTCTGGTGGGGGTTTTTTTGTTTGCTTATTTTTTGTTTGTTGGTTGGTTGTTTTTTTGGGTTTTGGGGGTTATTTTTGTAGTCTGCTGTTAATGAGGAAGGTAATGTATATTTTTGCACCGGGGATTTCCCTCCTGGCTCAGGCTTCCAGCAGGTGATAACCCTGCAGTGTGGCCAGTCACCCTGGTGAGCCCCTGCTGCTGGGAAACCTGTCCCCTGCCAACACTGTGGGCATTTCACTGCTGCAGGTCTTCTCACAGCCCCTGGGGTGAGGGTCCTGACTAGTGAGCCAGCAGGACTGCCTTACAGCACGATTTTGTGCCCCGAACTATAGCAGCCTTCCCAGACAATAAAATTAAGTTCTCTGCATGTGTTCATGTGGAAATGCTGCACTGAGCAATATTGACTGCAGCCAGGTCAGCAGCCACTTGGGCTGACATTGCTGCCACTGTGGAGTGCATGAGGCTGGGGTGGAGAGCACCAACAGTGCCTGCACAGGGTCAGCAGCTTGGGCTCCACGGGACCCACAAAGGGTCGCTGGGTGCAACCCCTGCAAGAGACTCCTGGGGCTGTGCCACCTCTGTGCCACATCCTGCCCTCTCGTTAGCAATGTTAGCTGTTAAAAATAGCTAATGAGTGGCTAAAGAGTAGCTCATCCTTTCCAGGGTGAGAAATGCCTAGTGGAAACCCAGCAGGATTCCCCTACATTGGGTAGACCCACGCTGCAGAGCCCCATGAGGTCTTTGGGTACACCAGCCCACGTCCCCAGGGAAGGGTCCGCGAGGATCACTGTTCGCTTTCTCTGCAGCAAAAGCAGCAGGAGGGATTGCTGATGAGCCTCTCCAGTAAATAAGTATATTCACTGCGGCCCTGCGTGTAAACCCGGGGGCTTGACACAGAATCGACTTCCTGGATATTGTACGGCCAGGGAGCCTCAGTCATTGTCAGCAGCATGAAGTGAAGGATAAACGATCTAAGCTCAGAAGTGCAGAGCAGGCTTGTAAGGAAAGGTAGTATCTTTTATTAGACCAACTGATACAGTCAGAAAAAAACAGACAGGCTTTCAGGCACACGAGCTCTGAAATAGAAGCAGCAAGTTCCAAGAAAAGTGCCAAGGCTGAACTGTTTATCTCACGTACTCACCCGCCTCCATTTCTGGGGAGGCTGATGGCTTCATCGGCTGTAATACAGTGTCCTGCCTGGTGCAGGGTGAGGCACAGGACTGTGATTATTCCCAGCTACACGTCAGGCATGGAGAAACACGGAGGCAAACCCAGGCTGGGTGAAAAGCTTGGGGTAGGGGAGGGAAGCGACCTGCAGGGTTTGGTATTTCGGGGGAGCTCTGAAGCAGCCTTTTCGGGATCACTGACATTTGTTGAAAGCTGCACATGGGAAGCGCATGGAGCTCAGGTAAATGTGACAGCTACTGCGTTCTGCAAACAGAGGATACTCTCAAAAGTATTACCTTGCTGTTATTCTTCTAGTACAGTTAAATAACATGAAGAGTGGAGGTCTGGTCAAGATGCAAAGATATGGAGCAAAATACTCCTCCTATTGATTTATGCAATCCCAGCCCCGGTTTGTGCAAACCTATGCCTTGTCCCCAAGTACCGCCTTTGGCATGTGGGTATCTGAATGAGATGGATGGTGTTTGAAGGCAGTTGCTGCAGATGTCCCTGAGGGCCGCAGTGTTCCAAGTTTCAGGAGCATCTGTTATTTTAGTGAAGGGTGGTTCAATTCATGTCCACTTCATTTGTTTTGGATCTGTCAGCATCACACACACTGACAAGGGGGAGTTAGATTTTTTTTTTGTCAAAACTGCCCTCTTTGGTCAACGTGCCCACTCTTGTGAAAGATCTGCCCGCATAACTTCAGCCAGGCACACAGCATGGTTAAACTCACATTTCGCTTCCCACCTATGTGAACCAAACCATGCAAGAGCCATACTGTTTCCTCCCTGCTCTTCTCACATACACTGATACGGCACTTCAGTTGAACATACTCACCAGAAATACAAATCCCTTGAGAAGGTAAGGCTCAAAATCCACCGAAGAACTGATGAACAGACAACTTATCTTACTGGAAGACCCCCAAACCTCTTTTCCCTTCTAACACAACTGTTCTCAGTGTCTCAGGGTGAAACTCCAGGGGTGGGTTCGGAAATTTGGAGCACCGGAGGCCGTTTCTTCCCCACGAGATATTCCAAGCATAAAGGTAGGACTCCAGGAGCACCAACAGCGAAGTGCTGACTGTCGTAACCCTGGAGAAGTCATCCGTCTGGTGGTCCAAAATGATCTGGATAACCTCCAGAGCACAGAGGGAGGTTTCAAGCCTGTTGTTTAGGTCCTGAATTGCTGGAGATGGACCACAGTTGTAAGAGATGCTCCAGTAAGCAAGAGATGCTGTATGGTAGTAAGAGACAACCAGCAGTAACAGATACTTTTCTGCCTCAATTCTGAGACCCTCCATAGAATTCACTCTGTGCAAAGCACATCAGATATTGAGATGCTGATCAAGCCTGTCTGGCAAACACAGCTTTGGACTGAACCAAAGGTCAAAACAGCCATTCATTTCTGTTGTTTATTGAAAATTCAACCCTGCCACTGACCTCGCCGAGTCGATCAGCTTCAGGAAAACCACAAAGCACGTACCCACCTGTACTCTTTGAATTTGCAATGGTTTCTATCCAAATGCTGCTTTACAGGAGCCCAGCTGCCTCTGAGATGCTTTTTGTTGCCTGCTGGAAGTTCACGGTGGCATCTTAGAGGCAGACCTCCTCACTGCCTCACCCCCAGCCCAGGAATGCTCCTCAGAGGCTCAGCAGAGCAGAATAATGCCACGTGACCCTAAGCAGGGAAGGTGCCCACCCTTTACACACAGACTCTGTGTAGACCATCTTTTTGCTCTGGGATGTTAGCTGTGAGTTAAATGTCATGTCAGATGCCATGTTCTGGTGGGGAATCTGGCAATGGGTCCCCAGCAGTAAGGGAAAGGCCCCTCCAGCATCCTCTCCAGGACTGCAGAAACCATTTCTCAAGAGCAAGCAGCAGTGCTGAGGTCTCCAGCCATGCAACCATCTCCAGCACCCTCCTTGGGCGTCAGATGGACCTTCTGCCCAGCAAGGCTGTGAAACAAGTCTGCAAAGCTGGGAGAGAGGAAACATCACTGCTGGACTCCAAAAAATGAGTCAGTCAGAGGGGTGGAGGTGGCCAAGCATTGGGATGGAGAAGACTTTGATCCCTTGAGCCACCTGGAGATCCAACCTGGTGGGGGACACAGTGGTACCAAGACACACCAGCTCTGTCGCCAAGACAGATACGACGACTGGGAGCAGAGCTGCGCTGGCCTGGCACTACGGAAAAGCCTTGCTGGCTTGTGCTGCACATGCCCTCTCCCACCTCCTCCAGCCAGGTCCTGCTTGCTGGACCACCACATCCCTGCCTCAGGGCCCTTTTTCACTGGTAAACAGATCCCTCTGCAATAAACTTTGGGAAAAGTCTCAGGAACTAATTTTGGGGGATGGTACAGATTATATGATCATGGCTTGAGGAAATTATTATATTTTTAATTGAATTTTGTGTGCTATGCAGTGATACTACAGTAGTGGGCCCTTTATCAACTGTTAACACGAATACTAATGAATACTAATGCTAATCATTTGTTTCTGGAAACAAATACAAAGATATTTGATGGAAAAATCTCTCTGAATTTTAACAGCAACAATAATGAAATGCATCACAGTCTGGTGGTGCCAGAAGACAAAACCCTACAGTTACAGTATGGTGACACAAAATGTGAGACATGCAGGAGCTGCCGCTCGCATTAGCTATTCTGCCGACTAACACAGCAGGGCCGGGCTCCAGAAAATTACTCCTTTGCAACCCGCAAGGAAAAACTCCAACAACCTTGGCCCAAAACTTCAGCGCGTGCTCCCCAGGAGCTGCATGAGGGCAAATGGCCCGCGCCGGGGCAGAGCAGGAGAGCAGCCAGCGACGTCTCCTCCGGAGTCAGTCGCGCGGGGTCGGGGACCAGAGCCCAGCCCTTGTGCACAGCCCTGCCTACGACAGAGCGATGCGCCCGCTTCATTATTTATTTATTGCGATGATTTACAAGGTGCCCATCTCTCCAGCAGCTGCTTGTTCTTTACGAGGTTTGGAGATGAAAGCCAACGATATTTCCACCCGCCCAGCCCGAATGGGAAGGCACGCTCAGTAACCCTTTCCTAACCCTCAAGACAGGGATTCTGCAGGGAATAATTTAGCTGGCAGGAGATTCCAGAAACGCAATTAATGAAAGACTTGGATGAAGCATGTCTTATATCTTGTTCCAAAGACGGACGTAGAGGTTTATACTGGGGTGGGGGAGGCAAACATTACAGGGAGGGCCTGCTCTGGAGCACACCCAGTCTGCAGCACCTGCAAATTTTCCCCCCAGGAAAAATAACTAAGATATCTCCGTCACTTGGGACTGCTCAAATTATTCATAGCAAATAAATTACCAGGTGTATTTAGTCTGTTGTTCCCCCCCCCTTCCTTTTCCTACATGCTCATGAATCACTTGGAAATAGATTCTGATTTCTGCAAGTGTGTCTATTAGTCATAATAAAGAGACGTGGCATGGCTCATGTGAAGACATGTGGCCAATGGGCTGTGGGCAAATACTCGTTATTGATCTGGTATCTACATCTGAATGGTGATTTAAGTCATTTGCTGCTGTTTCTGAGCCTGGATTGGTGACAGGGCTTTTTTTCCCCCTTCCTTTTTAGCGAGTGATGGCAGCAAAGAGGGAGGACCAGGGAGATACTCAGCGCAAACCTGCTCCACCAGGCAGGAATCCTCTGCTTCTCCTGCAAGCGTGGCTGATGGAACAAAGATCGGTGCCCACGGGTGGTGGTCCTTGCCCAGGCCACTTGGACCCGTGGTCAGACTCAAGAACGTTGGTGTCTATTCAACACCCAAGCTTTCGCAGAGGCCAGCCAGCGCTGCCCATACATCTCCAAGACTCAACACACCAAGGCAATGTGTTCTCCGCCTGCCGTCCAGAATGCACCTGGGATGGTATATGAACAGCGTTACGCTCCCTTCTGCTATACTGCCTGCCTCAGTCCCAGATGCCGAGA
This sequence comes from Falco cherrug, assembly GCF_023634085.1. NCBI lineage: Eukaryota > Metazoa > Chordata > Aves > Falconiformes > Falconidae > Falco > Falco cherrug. The sequence continues at coordinate 5,961,975 of NC_073707.1, read as the reverse complement.
AGCCCAAGCGGCACAGTGGATCAGCCCCAGCTCCTCCGTTCCAGCCCTTTGACTCTGTAGGCAATTACCATCCCAACAAACGACCAGCTTGAGGTTGCCCCAATGTACCTCCAGCGTCCCACTGGCCACAGAGGGAAAGAAAACTTGTTATTGCCAGAATACAACTCGCATGCCCGACTTGGGCAGGGTGCGGAGGTGAGGGGACGCGGGTGGGAGCAGTGGAGGAGAAGGAGCTGTGGCTGGCCTTCCTCCATGGCAAATGGTGGCCAGGATGCATGCGATGGGAGAGTTGTCTAATTACTGGCCAAACAATAATGAGCAGTGCTATTTAAACACATCCAATTACTGTTATTCAGTGGGCAGGGGCCGATGGACGAATGAAAACACAGAAGGAGCAGAGAGGTTTTTGCCTGGGAAAGCGTGCAGGGGTCTTGTAACCCTCCCCTCTGAAAAGGGATTTAATCAGCAGCTACAAATCTGCAGGGCAAGGAGAGAGAATGAAAGCATTGTGCGCAGCACTGACTTTTCACACTCCATCCAGCGTGGGGTATGCAGATAACTCCCCTGATCACCACCCTCCCCTGGGAAGGACTACTTGTAGGCATGAGATCAGGCTACTCAGTCCATCCAAACACAGTCTGGGGCAGAAGCATGAAAAAAACATCTTCATTTCCCTCTGGTGCTCTGACTCTGGTGTGATCCGATGGCTTGTGATGATGAAGTGTTCTCTCAGACGTACCAGATGTGGTGGGTACGTAGGCAAACAGGCCACTCCACTGTCACACCCAGGCTGTTACATCCTCTAAGCCCTGCTTGACGCTGGTTTTCGCTTGGGAGTCTGGTCTGCGTGGCTCCTGCACCAGCAGACCTGCCCAGAAGGAGACGTCAGGGTTTTTAGACCAAAGGAGCTGTCGCTGCACAATTTTACCAGGATAAAGACAACTTTGCAACAATTAAGCTGAGTGCCTCCCTTTAGGCTGCAGTGACACAAGCAACTGTGTAATGACACTTGTGTCCTCAGCAGGGGCTTACTGTGCTCTCTCTTTGCTGGCACCACCCATTCTCCAGTCACTGGAGTCCCTAAATCACCGCGGAGCAGTTTCATAGAGATGAGCCCCATCCCAGCCCGAAGGGCTGCGCCCGACCCCTTAGCGTGGGTGGGGGGTTCGCTGCAGCTGCATAAATGGGTCCCACGTGCTCCCCGAAGTGATGAATCCCCCTATTTCATAGGCTTAGCCCTCTTACCAGAGTCGCAGGTGATTATTGCTCCCTTCGGTGTTTTCACATGGCTCGCAATCCTGCTCCAGGGATTCGTAACAATTAACCGACTTCACATCTCAAGCTGTCCTCAGTCAGCGACGCAGGAGGAGATAGTCTCCAAAATGAATCAAAGCAGAGGAAATAAGTACTTTAGCCCCCTTCTTTGCTATTATTCCCCTGTTAACACTGGAGTCATCCCCTGTGGGATGACAACACATTTCTACTACAGCAGCACCACTGAGATAAAGTGAAGATTGCGGGTTTATTTCTGTGCATATGCTGCTCTTCACTGACATGTCCCCAAAACTAACTCCAAATATGAAGAAAAGAGTAAGAGGAGGAAATTTTCCTTCTTGTGTGGCTTCTTCTCTCCAGCTCCTGGCTTTGGTAGCATCCCAGCACACAGTTTCCCCCAAGGTTAAAGGTGTGCTTGAGTCCCGAGGGAAGGCAGTTTGGCCGTGCCAAGCCTTCTGCTGATCCCCATCGCTGCCCTAACACATGCGGTGAGCTGAGTGTTTTCTTCCGTTTACTGCTGAGGATTCTTTTCCAATTAATCAGTCCTGGTTCTGTATTTAATTGCAGCCCAAAGACTTTCTCTCTGACTCATGCAATGCCTTTTATCATTATCTGTTAGGTACACAGCTGGGTGCCAGGGTCAGAGGGCTTTGCTCCTGATCCTCAGCAGGATCTCAGGAACAAGAGGTCCAGAAAGAAAGTGGGATAGGAATATGGCCTCCCAGCACATCTCCAGGCACGGGCTGCTCACTCCCAGCAGCATCCTTGTGATCTCCAGGTCTCTCTGCTCCCACGGTCTGATCCCTCTGAACCAGCTGGAGAGGACCAGCAGAGCCTGTTTGCCAGGAGAGTAGCCTGGGCTGGCTTCTCCTGCCAGGCCAAGCCAGTGGCTCCTACCCCAAGGCTTAGCACCTCTTTGGTCATAGTAAAGCTGGGCAGAGCAGCTTTCAATGCATTTGTCCTTCCTCCAAAATCTGGGGTTTATTTTTGTAGACCTGAACTGACACTGAAATTGCATCCTGGCTTTTTTTGTGTTTGTTTGTTTTGTTTTTTCCAAAAACTTTACCTTCTCAGGCAAGAGTGCAAAAAGGTTTGCAAAAATGCTGCCCATTTCCATTCTTCTGTTGCTGTTGCACAATATTTCTGTTTTGAGCCCTATTCCCTTGGAAGGGCTTTTTATTCTAATGCAGGAAATTTCAAGGATGCAAATGCGTTTTCTGTTTCCCTTGCAAAACAGGAACATTTCTCCTCTGGAAATTTTCCATTTAAAAACATAGGTTTGCCGATACTCCACATTTTGGAATCTTACAATAATTCTGCCTCAAGAAAAGGCGGAAAGGAAGAGAAAACAGGAATGCTACAAACTCAGTTTAGGATGAAAAGTGGGGGACATAGTGGGGATAGCAACATTTTTCTACTTTAAGCTCAGGAGGATAAATGCTCTGAAACACGGGGGTGCTGCTGTGCCTGCAACGTTTTAGCATCACAGCTAAAATAAAAGCAAAAAACCAGGCAGGAGCTCTTTAAAGGGGAGTGCTAATGCCCTGCTCTACCCCTCTGGGAACTGGTGTAAGAGCAGAGTCAGGCAGCAGCAGGTATTTTAGCTGTGGGCTAAAATGGGTGGGGAGGAGTTGGGGGGCAGCTGCCAGAGCACAGGGAGGTGGAGGCAGGCGGGGGGCAGCCCGGGGCTCGCAGGGGGCTGTGGAAGGGATGGGGGTCTGCAGAAGGACACGGCTGGTTTCTTAGTCCAACAATGCAACACTTTCACCGTCACAGAGTGGGGCTGAGAGCACGGGCCACCTTTGTAAAACACTCCCACTCCCACCAGTGTCTGTGAAGCGCAGTGAGCAGCACAGGCAGGTCCCAGCTGCTCTGAAATAGCTCAGGGCCACTGAAGTGAAAGGACCAGCTTGCCGCCTGCATCAGCCGAGGCTGTAGCTGCCAATCCAAATCGCCTGGGACAGGGAAACAGCAAAGAAACTCCAGACCCTAGAGGGGAGGATCTGGGTGTCAAGGTACAAGGAGATGCCAGAAACATTTTAGGATGTACTGATAGATGACCAGAGTTTAAAAGTCTGCAGAAATAAGCCGGAGGGCTATACACAAGGTCAGGGACCCCACCGTGTAAGAGCCCAAAGAGAAGGTGGGTCTGTGCTGGTGCAGGCGGTAGGGAAGGGTCACCCTCTTGCCTGAGACACCAAAACCCATGTCCCACGCCTGGGGCTTGCCTGTCGCGGAGCTCCCGCACCCGTGACCTGCGAGACGGTCTCAGCTGACGCACGTCCTTCCCGAATCCCCGACACGCACCCCAAACCTGAACAGCAGCGGTGCTTTTCGGGGAGGAGGGAGCCAGCCTGGGAAGCTCTGCCTGCGGATTTGGCTGGTCAGCTGCTATTACAGTCAATGGAAGCCGGGAAGCTAAATCTTTGCACCGTGCTTTGAAATCTCCCCTGCAAGTTTTCAGTGGCGCAGGAGGAGAGGTGTGAGCCCCCTGCTCCCTCCGCTTACATGTGAGCAGTGCTAATACCGCTCCTGCCTGCCGGCGTGATGAGGAGGGGCTGGCTCGGGCTGGGCATCTTTTCTTTGAAGTGGAGCAAAATCCTAAAGCTTTCATTCGAAGAGTGCAAATCACTGCTAAAAGCTCTCCCCTCTTTGACCCCCATCTAGGAAACTCATCCAGCCTCACTGGCTTCACCAGTTACCTTTTTTTTTTTTTTTTTTTTTCTTGTTGGGGCCAATGGTGACCTTTGTGTTCAAGCGTGGCTGACTCCAGCTGGAAACAAAACAGCCACCCCTTTCAACCAAGAGGTTCATGTTGCTTTTTTGTATGGTTTTTTTTTTTTTTTTTTAACATAGTTTCCCCTCTTTCTGCATGATGAACACTGCTCTCCAAAGCCCCCAGTGCTGGCAGCCTGTTTTGGATTAGCTAGGACAGGCTTCTCCGGAGTATTACTGGGGTCAACGTCATTTTGGTGCTCAGAACGAGGATGCTGATAATCAGGGCGCTCGTTAGCCCCTGTTAATGAAAGGCAGTTGATCGCTCCTGTTGTCATGCAGCCCTGAATCAAGCCGAACTGGGAATGCATGGAGGGCAGGGACCACTGGCTTCTGCGCTCTGGAAGACCCCAACCACAGCAGTGCTCACGGTCAGTGCCGGTGCGTGATGGCTGTGGGATGAGGCTGTGGTCACCACAACCAGGTGACGTTTTTCTGGTGTTCCGGTGAACAGGTGATCACCAAAATTACCTGAGATGCTGGAGGGAGGGGTGTAGGGAGCAGACATTTTCCTTGGCTGTGGGAGCAAATCCAGGAATTCCTGAATTTTCCATGAATGCTGGGCTTTCCGCCAGGGCAGTTGACGCTGCCAAATTGTGGCTTTCCCAGCGTTAATCTGGGGAACTGAGCGATTAGCGCGGAGTTGCCTTGGGGCCTGGGAGACTACAGGATGCATCGCTGCACTCGCCGCCGCTCCTGCCTCCCTTTGCCCCATGCTGGTGTTAAGCACGTTATCTGTACAAGGCTTGTCAAGAGCCACAGCCCCTCTGGGGCAGAGCTGGGGATGGGGCGATGCTGGCTGCAGCACCACTTCCAGCCCGCGGCAGGGCTGGGGAAACTACCCGGGAAGCATGGCCAGGGGAGCTGGAGCTGTTCGCTGCCAGTTGGACCACTTGGGTTTTCCTGGGAGAAAGCGCTGGGCTGGGACTCTTCCCCTACCCCTTGGGATGCCATCGGAAGGCAATATATTTTCTGCTTCTGGTGACCATGAAACCCTGCTTATACTTAAAGCATAACGCACTATAAGGGCAAGGGAGACACAAACTTGCCTTCCTGCTTCCTCCCTGCTCACACAAGAGATACAAACTTCAACTTGCTGGTGGAGACCTCCCTCTGCAGTACCCAATAACCTGTATTATCTGCTGCAACCAAAAGACAGACTAAGGCTGCCTTTAGCAAGGATCTCCCATGTGCTGTGGTGCCTCTGGTGTCTTCTCCAAGGATGTCCCGCCCTGGAGCATTCTCAGAGCTGCTCATTCCCCGCTCCTCTTGCTCAAGCCACAGCTACCGCTGGGCCCTGAGCCTCCTCCTTCCCCAGCTCCAGGCACAGTGCGGTGACACTGATGTTTTGTTCCTTAGCCTCAGCTTTGCCTTTCAGGTCCGACATCAAGTGACCGCTGGGATTAACTGTCGCCTCCTGCTTCTATTTTGTCCCGCTGCTCCATCGACTTCCCCAACCTCAGCTCCTTCCCCTGGCCATTGCCTCCTTAAAGCACAACAGCAATGTTTCCAAAGCTGCGTACAGCTGGGCACACAAGTTGCACAAATTCTTCTTAAGACTTATAAAAGGTAGTTTGCCATGAGCCCTTGTGTGACACCAACACACACGAGTGAGTCCAAAGCAGGAGCTCCTCTGCCCTTGTGCGTCAGGAGATGCCAGGTGGGCACTGCTGCCCCAGCGCAGAGGACAAGGCACCGCTCCTGTCCCCCAGTGATGTGACCCGCTCCATTAGGAGCGTCCTGGGCAGGGAGCAGACAGTACCTGGCCATGCCTGGGCAGGTGCCCTGCGCGGTGAGCCAGCCCTCCGGGAGCTGGCCTGGAAAAGGCAGAACTTCCCTCCTCTTAAAACCACTCACCCTGTGCCTTGAGTCCTCTTCTTACTTATTTTCAGCTGGGTGATGTTGCTGATCTCCTGCTGCACTTAAGACTGTTTTCCTCGTCCTTTTTAGAGGCTCTTTAATATTTGTATTGTTCATGTTTTATTTTATCTGGTTTAATTTCCTCTAATGATGACCTTCTTTCATCTGCCTAAGACTTTCTTCCCTCCCCGCCCCCTTGCCTCCTGACCAAGTCTCCCTTTAGCTTCTTATTTTTCCCTGTAAGTGTCCTTTTGCCTGTTTGGTACCGTATCAAGTCAGCGTAGGGCTTCACGCTTGTCTGAAGGGCTGTGCCACGTCTGCTCAGATGCCTTGGCCCCATGCGCGGGGGTCACTGCTCTATCCCTGGGGGTCTCTGCTCCCTCCCTTGAGGCTTGGCTTCCTCCCTGGGGATCTCCTCTCCCTCCCGGGGAGCTATACTCCTTCCCCGGGGGGCTCGGCTTGCTCCCTGGGGGTCTTGGCTCCCTCCCCAGGGGGCTCAGCTCCTTCTCCAGGGGCTCAGCTCCCTCCTCGGGGGTCTTGTCTCCCTCCCTGGGGTCTCGGCTCCCTCCCGGGGGGCTAAGCTCTGTCCCTGGGGTCTCCTCTCCCTCCGTGGGGTCTCATCTGCTTTCCTGGGGGTCTTGGCTCCCTCACTGTGGGTCTTGGCTCCCCCCTCGGGGGTCTTCACTCCCTCCCTGGGGGTCTCAGCTCCCCCCCGGGGGTCTCTGCTTCCTCCCAGGGGTCTCAGCTCCCTCCTTGGGGGTCTCGGCTCCCCCTCAGGGGTCTCGGCTCCCTCCTCAGGGGTCTCAGCTCTGCTCCCGGGGGTCTCGGCTCCCCCCCGGGGGTCTCAGCTCCCTCCAGGGGGTCTCAGCTCCCTCCTCAGGAGTCTCGGCCCCCCCGCGGTGGTCTCGCCCCCCCCCCCCCGGGGCGCCGCGGGCCCGGAGCAGCGCTCGCTCTGCCCAGGAGAGGGCACTGGCGCAGCAGCCCTCAGCCTCCGCACGGCCTCTACAGCAATTTAACTTCATTTTTTGCTGCTCAGGCTGCGATTTGCTCCTCCCCCGGTGGATAAGCGTTCCCCCTTACACCACCACCCTCCTTTTTTTTTTTTTTTTTTTTTTTTTCAAAATATTTTTTTTCCAATTTCTCCATAAGTCTCTCCGTGTCAAACTCCTTTTCTGCTGGTCCCCTCTGCAGGCCTAATCCCATCACCGCAGCTTCAGGTGCTCAGCGTGGTGCTGGGCACCTGGCAGTGCCTGTGCTGGCGCACCGAGAAAGGAGACCTGGAGGGTTTGCGGGATGCTCTCCCTTGTCCCAGGTCTCTGCTCTTTGCAGCACAGCACGCAGGAGTGGCAGGGAGAGTCCCACCCTGGGGCAGCGACCGCTGCACTACCTGCCTGCCTGCTCTGCTTTCCCCACAGCCCCCCACACAGAGCGGCACAGAGGTGGCTGGGGGGGGGTCCGGTATCTCCCTGCATCTTTCCTCTTCCCTGCCTGCCTCCTGAAGAAGGCAGGAGCTTGGCCCCTGCCCTTAACACCCACCTGCTATTAAACCCCCTCTTTTCTCAGGAGAAGCTCTGCCATCAGCTTCCCCCTGCCCATCCATACCCGTGGGCAGACAAAGGCCCTTCCCTCCCACCCAGGGATCGCTCCCTCGGATGCCGGTGGGAATGGGGGCAGGCCTGGAGTGCAGCTGCAAAGTAAAACGCTGCATGGAGCCTAAAAATAGCTGCCATGCGTCTGAGCTGCGTCAGCTGAGCTGAATTGTCAAGTGCAGTTGTGCTCCAGGAAGAGACACCCTTGCTTGCTTGTTTGTTTATTCCTGCATTCGGATGCTCCTTGTTTCTGATCCCTCTGCAATTCCCACACCCAGGCTGGGGGAGGATCGTCAGCTTCCCTAGCTGCCTGCTTGGCAAATTCGACTGGGGGTGATGTAGGAGCTGGCTCTGGTTTCCTCAGGCATAATAATTTTTCTGGTGAACTTTCCTTCGCAGAGACCTTTTTATTTATTTCCTTTTTTTTTTTTTTCTCCCCCCCCCCCTTTTTTTTTTTCTTCTTTTTCTTTCCGTAGTGAAGGCATCTTCTTGAAAACCTCTGCAGCACCTGGAATGAGCTGTGCAAGGAAACCGGTCATGCACACCATTTCATGGACCAAGCGCCAAGGGATGGTTTAGAAGTATTTTCTCATTTAGGCTTTTCAGAGGAGTTTAAGGACAGTGGTCAGGCTGGCAGTCTGGAAGATGAGCTTTCCATTAGCTCCAAATGACCCTCTTTCGACTTCTTTCACTCTTAATTGTACTGCTGGTCACTCAGATCACTACAAACTCTGCTAGGATCAAGGGCATGTTTTCAGCTACATTGAGGAGCCTGAAAGCAGTGCGAGATTTTCTCAACTGCTTAAATAACCCAGATCCGTGGACTTCTAGAACTGCTAAGAGGGGTCACTTTTTACTTCCAGAAATCCTGAGTACCCCTTAAAACTCGCCCCAGTGGGCTTCTGATTCCTCCCACCCCCATCAGCACCATATTTTCGGGATGCCCTTCATTTCAAGGAGGGGGTAAGACGTTGCTCATGTCCCCTCGTTTTGGCATTAGAAATAATTGCTGTCGGAGTAAGGAGCCACAGGGCAGAGCTTGTACGGAGGGCTACCTGTGCTAGAACCTGGGCTTTTGTGACACTGGAGATGACACGCTTTTCAGGTGCATCCTGTGTTGGGACCTTCCAGGCCAAAGGGTGAGGTTTTGATGGCATTCAGGTCCAGACTGCTCTTCGCCACGTGCAGTAGGACCTTCTCCTCACCCAGCCCCTTGCCCTATCCCCGCCGGGCTCCCCAGGCTGGTCAGGGGACAAACTCCCCGAGCCCTGGTGGGGCTGGTTGCGGCAGACAGAATATCAGGGAGCCTCCAGCTGCATCTCCCTCCCCCATGGTGAGCGCTGGATCTTCCATCCAAGGCAAATCGATTGCGCAGGCTTTTATCTAAAACCTGGCAAAAGCCACACATGGCCCCGCTGTGAGGGCATCGGCCAGGGTTTCTGCCAGTCTGCCGCATCGTCTGCCCCCAGTGCCAAAACCATGGCTGGGGGCACCTGGGAATGGACAGGGGAACTTTCCAGGTCCCCTCTTCTCCTTCCCATCCGTCATAGCCCGGTGGTGTGGGAAATGGGAGGAGAGGCCCTTGTGTCCGCACGAAGCCCCCGTACCGCCTTCAGGGCTGAGGGCAGGAAGCCAAAATCAAATCTTCTTTTTTTTTTTTTTCCCCTTCTTTTTTTTTTCCCAGAGTGTATCACTGGCTATTGTCCTTATCAAACAAAGCCCTTTCATCAGAGGTTCTTTAACACACTTTATTTCTCTTTTATTTTGCTTTGAAATAAGCCGGGCAACAATTAATTTCAGAGAGAGAGAGAGAGAAAGAGAATTCAACAAGGATCTATTACTACTCTCGGCTTCTATTGCTGTAATGAAAATCTATTTCCTTTCCCTTTTGTGTCCCATATAATTTAATGCCCATTTTATTAATGGTCTGAAATAATTACGGAACCTTTTGTGATTCTCAAGTATGTTTCATTTAATTGTGCAATAAACGCCTAATCTCTTCCTCCATCTGAAGCTATTATGGCATTAAAATTAACAATTATGCAGCAATGCGCCCGGGTCCATAGAAATCACTCCAGATAACTAGACATATATAAATCATTCATGAGAACAATTTCTGAAAAGAGACGAAGGGAGAGAAGAAAAAAAAATTGTGTTGAGAATGACATTGGGAAGCCAAGGGCCTGGTCTCTAAGAAGATAGCAACACCTTAAAAAAATCTTTTTTTCTTCTTTTTTTCTCCTTTTTTGTTATTATTATTTTACTAATTGTGTTCAGTGGCACAGCCCCCCCCTCCCCCCCCCCCATTAGCCTGACAGATATTTTCAGAATTAATTAACTGTTAGCTCAGAGGATAAATTGTTCATTATCAATTTTTCCCCCCTTCCTTCTTTCTTTCTTTCCTTTTATAGTTTTTTTTTTCTTTTTTTTTTTCCCTCTCTTTCAGGCCAGCAATTACACTCTCCGCCTTTCACTGGCAGGTCCTGTTCTGTAGGAGGTAATCCAAATGGGGAAAGTGCTTTTTCTTTCAACCCTATTCACTTCTCCTCTTCTTCCTTTTGTGGGATTTAATAACCAGGGCTGATAGGCGCGCTGTGGACAGAGAGGTTAAGTTTGTTGTCTCAGCACTTTGCCGACGGAGGATGGCTCAGGCATCCTGCCGCCTCGGCCAGCCCTTCTCTCCGCTCCCCGCTCCACACTGCTATTTAATTGCGATTTGAGCTCCAGGAGGGCCCAAGCATCCTGGTCTGCACAGGGGCTGATCTTGGCTGCCCAAGGAATGAGGTCTGGGGTGTCTCCAGCAGGCAGAGCATGGGGAGAGAGCCCTGGCATGGCCACCTCAAGCAGCATCTCTATGCACAGACGGCAGGTCACAGTGTGGGAGAAAATGACAGCCTCTCCTGTGAGAGACCCCTGTGAACTGCAGGTCTCTGTCACCATCTTGCAAATCATGGCCAGAACAGTATCAGTATCAGCTCCTGCTACCATAGCATCCTCCATCCCTCCTACCTGAAATGGAACATCAAGGTGGTCACTCCTGCCCTGCCGATGGAGCCATCATATTTGCATTTCCAGGGATCAGAGAGGAGCATATTGTACCAATATTTACTTTTGTAGATGATTCACTTAGGAATTTACGTTATTACAAGTGGAGCAGAGATTTCAGCAGGGTGAATGGCCAGTGCCCATCAGAGGAGAGATGTTGAGTCCAACCTTCCCGACCCAGGAAGCCAGCAGCTGCCTTCATCCCCCATGCTGGCATCCTCTTCCAGATCTGACAAGCCCATCGCTGATAGTTTTCTTTATCTGGCACATTCATATGTAATTTTTGTACCACCTGTCTTTGTTCATCCTCCCCCACAACCTAAACTGAACTGAACAAAGACGTAACAACTGAAAGGCTTCTTCCCAGTTGTTTTCTCCACATACAAGACTATAAATTACTCTTCTGCAACTTATCAAGTGGTTCTGTAGCAGATCCAGAAAAAGGTTGTATCATCACCCCAGTGACTGAGGGGCTTCTTATATCACAAAGGTAAAACTGCACGGGTACCTTCCAGAGAAGAAAATATGAGCGGCTCAGCCAGGTTTAGTATTTCAGTGCAGTGATGGGCCAGGCACACCTGTGGGGATGGTACGTGGTTACCCATCCAGCACCCATCTGCTGTCCCGCTGTGAGCAGTGGTGAATGAGAAAGCTCCGGCTCATGAAAGTGTGTTAGGAGTAGCCTTGAGTAGTGAATGATCTCCAGGAGCTGGCAACGTCACATCTGTTGGGTTTTGTCTCTTATTGCATGGACTGTTGGGCAAATATGACCACTGGAGTCTCTGAAATGTTTGATGATGCCCTGTGCCACAGATCAGGAACGTGACTCCAGTATGGCACATATATGGTTAAAGCTGATATCCAGATACAGATCTGACCAAAGACTTCAATTAATCACTTTGAATAATAGTAGCATATTAGAAATGAGAGACACCATTTAGAAGAAAATATATAATCAGCAGAGATCAAGAGAGAAACAGACTCTATCAAGAACTACAATGAGCATGTTCAAAAGATGATTCACAAAATTAAAATCCCAAATTCACCCAGTGACCTCCCTCTTTTCAGATCAATGGAGAGAGTCACACTTCATCTTCGCTATCTTTTCTGTGTAAAGGATCCCTTTTCTGATCAGGTCAAACAGCCCAACCCTACCAGCAGATGATGATTGGGACCTATTTGGCAAGGTCATGAATTCACCATTTAGAAGGTGTCTTTTACTGTATAACGAATAAGGCCAGAGGGGAAAAACTCTTTTGTACCCCAGACTTGAGCAACGAGTTATCAAAAGTCAGTCAGTGACCTGCTTGCTCAGTTGCTGGTGGGCGTGCTAGGGTATGCCCTAGTTGTACAACCATCCCAGCAGGCTACGTACTACAGAGTGGACTGTTCTCCATCTTTGACTCTCACTAAAGGGTTTGTCTGAGCTCTGACACTCCTCAGGGTCACAAATTCACAGGTGAGTGCACCTCAAAGTTGACACCTGAACATCTTTATGGACTCCACCAGTTACTGACCACAGCTCCCATAATGGTGATGGAGGTACCTACCTCATGCAGACACCTAGCTGCATCCTATCTTGGGCTGCATAATTTGCTGGTAAGAGGTATTGTCTACGGTCAACTTAACAAGGTGGGCACTTCCCGCCTAAGCAGCACGGCGGGAGCAGCTTGCAGTGGCATTCTGTTGGTGGTGGGTTCCTGCAGCGATGGCTGTTGGCTTCAAGACCTCAGGGCAAGGAGGTGGGGAGTGTGACGGGCAGAGCTGGTGAAGGCTGCGTGGTGTCCAACCAGCTGGCCCTGCCTTCCTTGTGCCAAGGCAGTCTCCCAGTTTACACCTTATTCTCCTGCGTTAGCATCATGTGCGTGTGTGTGTGTTCATGTAAATGCAGGCAAGAAAGATTAAAATGTGTCCTTCCAATTAAGACATTATTTCCACCTCATTTAGATTTTCCTGTTCTTAATGCACTTCATCGTTTCAGTTCATTTTTTCAAAGTGTTTTAAAAAGCTCTCCTCTTCTATTTCCCCCGGTGAGGATGATTAAGATAGAACAGGAATGATCTGCATGTTTCCAAACTTTGCTGCCTGTCTGGAATTAAATCGTAGCTGCAACGAGGACAGAAAAGGAGGAGCGGGGAGCTGTGTGCTCACAGCCAGGTGAAGAGGTCGTGGAGCCAAATGCCCCAGGCAACAGTTTCAGCGAACAGCCCACTGAGCCTTCAGTAGGTGACCAAAGTCCAAACTACCTGCAAGTGGAGTTGGCACTCTGTCCGGTGCCCTCACCCTTAACGCTGTTTATTCCCCACGCCAGCTCTTGCTGGGCTATGGTCACCTCAGCTTGTCATGGAGATGCGATCAGTGGCTTAGAAACCAAATCCCTGTCCGTGCTGGCAATAGCAGTGAAGACCATAACCCAGCCCTGTGGCAGAAACAGGATTCCCTGTCTGCCCTCCAGCTCCCTTTAGAAAAAAGAACCCCGTGTTTCCGCGCCATGCAGAATTTTTTCCAAATTTGGGACAGAGCTGAGGGGGATGAAGTAGATGTGCAGAGCAGTAGGGAACTGTGTCACTGGTGATGGGGACAGGTTTCTCCTTCAAACACAAGGGTGGCTTCTGCAGAGGCATTGTGTGATTTGTGTTTGAGGTGTAAAACAGAGGAGAGGATCACCTCACCCAGCCTCCAGGACCAGCCGCTTCACCAGCTCTGCCAGTGGTGTCCAAGAAGCAAGCACCTGTGCTCAGGGATGGAGACATCACTCACTCATCTCGCTGTCGGATGGCAGCCACCAGCCTGAATTTGCACCAGCGACGTGGAGAGGAACATCAGTTTAGCTTAAAACCAGACACCTCCAGCGCCCCATCCCCCAGTTTATAACAGACCCTCCATAAAGCATGAGGGTCATCAAGCAGAGCTCCTGGCTAGCTACTAAAATCGCCTTGGCTTTTCACACAATGTTTTCTTCTTGAGAATCTGAAGCCACAGGAGCTGCATTTCCTTGCTGGTTTAAATAATGCTGCTGGAATTGGGAAAATGCATGTTGCAGCAGTGTGGTGCACTGACGCTGCTCAGTGTTGTGATGGTCAAAAATATCAGATTTTCCTATTAGTCGGGCCATCCCACTCAGGTGGATGTAGCAGATGACCCCCTGTTCCTCAGCATCTCCTGTTGTGCAGATATGCTGTATGCAGCGAGTGAGAATATTGTGTTAGCAAAGCCCATTTCATTTAAATGACTGTTTTCATATCACTGACTGGTATTTATTTACTTCACAGAGCATGTTTGAGGTCGTAATGAAAAACGACCCAACCTCACCACAGAGACTGCCCCATACTTAAGACGATTAAGATAAAGTCCCACATAAGTGGCCCTAATAAAAGGAATTTATCACAAGACATGGAGAGGAAGGTATCTTTATTCACGAGGTGAATAGCGCTAAGGGTTGTCATTGCAGATTTTCAGTTCGGGAAATTATCATTCATTCTCCAAATTACTGACTGCACAAAAATTACTAAATGGTGCGTTATCACTCCCTCTCAGCACAAGAATGTCTTTGTTGTACGTTTGATTACAAATGGCTTGCCCCATGATTATCATCAATAAATCACAGGTAAGCATAGCACATGCCATGAGGAGGCTTGGCTGAGAGGCTTCTGGAGCTGGCGTGAAAGGAAAGACAAAAGCCCCCTCCGGCGTGGAGCTGTGGTCTTTCAGTTTGGTAATAACTCACTTCGTCGTGTTGTTTATGCACAAGGACAGCCGTGGCCTCGCATGGTCACGGCGAGAATTCATAGACATTGAAAATGCATTTCCTTACCTCTTCATAAATCCATGCAAGGCAGAGATACCTGGTTGGCGCTTTTTTTTCTTCCTTTTTTTTTTTCCTTCTGCATCCTGCCAAGAGCAACGTAGACACAGCCGATACCAAATGGCAGCCCAGGATAATGAATGAGGAGGATATAAGTGATACTTCTTTAGCTCTGCAGCAAGTTTGTGAAAAAACATGATGTCCCGGTAACTCAAAAGTATGAGACAAGCCAGGCCATTTTTGGGGGACAGTCCCATCTGCAAGAAGCCTTTGAGCTCTTCCTCCTTTCAAGATGTCTCAGCGATCCCTGTCGAAATTTAGGACACATCTGTGGATTTCTTCTGAAGACAATGTGAGGCTTTCTGTTGTGGAAACGCATCCCTGTATCCACAGACCCGTCGGTACTAGGAGGAAGAGGTGACACTGCAAGATGGAAGGGTTTTACCTGCGTCATGGTATCCAAACATGCTTTAGGTGAGCTACAAGGAAGCATCCCAACTTGGAGTAGAAGAGCTGTTTGCCTTTCTCCTGTTGAGCCACAGAAGGATCTTAGTCACCTTAGCAATGCCCTGCAAAGACCATTCACACTTATTTAAGAAAGCTGTGCATATCTTTACTCATAAAATAATAAGATCTTTTTGTGCATCCTGAAATAAATGTGGAGCACCCAAAGACAGCGGATGGCACTTCAGACTTGTCCAAGCAAAAGCAGGATGTGTGGCCGTTACATTGGTGCTCATCATTCCCGCCTTAGTGCAAAACCCTTCGCCTGTCAGTAAAAAAAGAGAAACCAAAGCCCTCAGTGGGTGTGCTCACCTCCGGTGTCAGGAGAGATTCTTCAACTTAGAAGATGTGACTCAGTCACTGACCTTGAGGCTGACCTATATCAAAGCTCCTCCTTGCTCCACCCTTGAGTCACTCATCTATAAAGTTGTCTCCTACAGCTTTTGTGAGGAGAAAGATCCAGAAAGGTGGACAGGACCTTTTCCAGGAAGGCTGCTTCAGAGAGTAGGAAGGAATATACAAAGAGCCAAGGTGATCCCAAAACAGCTGGCGATGTGTTGTGCGTCTGTTTTTGGAGGCAGATGTTCAGCCTGGTGATCAGACAGTGTTTGCTGTCTGATGAAGCAAAGCCTGTTTCAGCTGTGAAATCTCCGAAGAATTGCCTCAGTGGCATGATGTTGCTTTTTCCCCCTCATCAGCTGCCTCTTACTTCCTCTCCTTTCTTTGGCTCATAAGAAAGACAAGGGGAAGTTCTAAACCCCCCCTGGTGCACAGAGCCCAGCGACAGGGTGCGGCGAGGGCCAGGGGAAGGAGCAGGCTGCTCACTGCCCGTGAAAGGGATGGAGCACAGAGATTAAGATCTCTATCACAGCTTGTGGCTCCAGCGATTACAGTGTATTAAGGCCCTGTCAGTGTTGACAAACACTGCCCCAATTAGGAATTAGCTTGGCATGGCATCTGATAGCGCTGCTTGCGGCTGACCTGCTAAATGGACTGCCATTCCCTCCCCGCTGCTCATTTAATGGGGCAGCGGGCAGCAAACAAAACCGGAGATCTCCCTCCACCACCCCTTCTCCCCCTTTTTCCCCTTAATTGATGCATCTCCACTGACAACCCTGGGCCTGATGCATGCATACTAATGCCAGTTACTGTGCTCCAGAAATGCCTGCCCTGCAGCATCCAGTCCAGCATCACCTGGTGATGTTCCAGCCACATGTGTATTCTTTCAGTATTGTTTGAGTCATCAAACAGAAAAGTATCTTTATTTCTTGGTGGTGGTGTCCACCTAATGTAAAGCTTATCCAGACCTCCAAGACCTTCCAGACCCATCCTGCCTTCCCGGTGCCTAGCATCATGGGATATAAATACATGGGTCATCAACACAGTTGCAACCAGTACAACTGGTACAAGGGGAGCAGATATTATTACATCTAAACTTCTCAAGGGGAAATGCAGAAAGACCAGACATACCCACAGTCATGGTAAATTCGGGTCAGAGCAAGGTAGTGAACTGGAGGGGTTTACCCCAGACTTCTGCAAGGCTTTTTGACTTTAGAGTGAGGTACACCAAGCAGAAGACAACAAATAGGAGCTGCATCCATTTGATTTACTGTGGGTAGAAGTAGCTATTTAAAAGCAACTTTTTTTTTTTTTTTCCCCCTTCTGCATCCTGCCAAGAGCAACACAGACACAGCAGATATCAAATGGCAGCCAGGACAGGGGGCTCGCCAGGGTCACAGCAGGTGGCTGTTGGGGACTATTAAGATGATCTGTACAGAAGTGGATGGAACGCCTTCATAAGCATGATGGGGATGGGAAAGCTGGACTGCCTGTTGCGGGTAATGTTTTATTTGAACATGGAGGTAATGCAGGACAGGGACTGCCTTCTGCTGTGCTTTTGGCCATGGCTGGTACACAAGATCCCCAGCTGAAGGGTCTCACCACTGCTCTTGCACAGGTGACATAGACCACGGTGCTGGGGAGTGGCTCTCCCTTTCCGTGGTACTTTGAGCATATTGCTCAGAGCTGTTTCCTGAGTGATCCCAGAGCAGACACAGCTTCCAGGGATCACTGTGCTGACATGGAACTCCCACCAAGCATTCCCAGTACACCACCAATATTTTATATTCTGTTTGTACTTTTCCAGCTCCTTGCCCTGCCATAAACGCCGCTGACAGCCATCTCTTGCAATTTGCAGCAGTCCATGCCCATCAAACGTCAAGAAAAAGCCAGCAAGGAAATGTTCAAGCACTTATCCCATCCTGAGATGGGCACACAGGGATTCATCCCACGTGACTTGCTTAGTGTAGATGCCTAATTTAGGCAGTGAGATTTAGTCAGATGAATTCTGTTCCCAGGCTAGTTGTCATGACCACTGCCGTGAGAAAAGCTCTTGCTATTAGAGGAAGCATCATCTTTCCTTATTTCCAATAATGGTAGCAATAGTAAAAAGAGCTGTAACAGCATCACTGAATGCCCAGGGCATAGAGAGTGATTCCCAGTTCACACAGGCAGACATGGGACTGTTTGGCGTGGGACCACCCATCAATGCACTCATCGATGTGTGCAGCCTGGCAGCTAACCTCAGCTGGCAACTGCAACAGCAGCACAGCCAGCTGCTGGCAAACCATCTCCATGTATAAAAAAAACACCCAGAATTTGACTTTCCACGTCTTCTCCTGGAGGAAGCCAGGAAGAAAGCATCAGCTATGTCTTGCTAAGCAACAGGTTAATGTGAGAGTGAGCTGGGCTGTGTCTGCATGAGGGATTCCACCTTTGGTGGCCAAGAGCTTAGAGGGTAAGGCTGGCTGAAGTTGGTTTGGTTGTTTTCAGTTGGTTTCGGAGTTAAGCCTTGATTGAAGCCAGAGTGTTGTATAAATAAGGTCCCGTCCTGACATCCCTGGCTGTTCTGACAATGGGATTGCAGTGGTGTTGGTACCCTTGCTGATGGGCGGCAGCCATAAACCAGGCTTTGCATCTGTACCTCCCTCCCCTTCTTAGCAGAGCAGGAGGGTTTTACATGCATTTATTGCTCCAGCTCACGCGTTTCCATTAGAGTGAGGAGGACTGGGGGAGGCAGGCTGTTTTGGTTCACCTTTCTGCAGCAGTGGAAATTGATAAGGTTCATATGCATACAAAAGGCTGAATGGAGAGGCAGGAGGGTGAACGGGGTCGTACACCCAGATGGATTTTTTAATTCCGGGGGAAAATAACACCACGCTCTCAAGTGATAACTGAGCCTTTCTTCCCAACTCGGACCAAAATATGATTTTTCATCTGTGCATTGGAGGAGAGGAAAATTATACAGAATTTCATTCTGCAGAATAATAAAGCTTCATGCTGAATAAAGCTCCCATAAGCCAGTGTAATTACTGAAGGGCAGGAAATACACTTTCAGTTTATATCTAATCACAATGCCATATTGTATGCTGTGAAAAGGACTTCTGGAGGCCGGAGTGTTGCTGGAATGTGAGCAGGCCCTGAAGACTTTCTTCTTGGCAGGACTTTTTCAGCTGTGAAAAAAGGGAGACAGCTAGCTGAAGTCATTGAAGAGGGCACAGAAACATTGATTGAGGAGGATCCTGGAAGGCCTTTGTTTTGGGCTTCAGACCCAACGCTGGCAGCTCTTTGACCTCAGTTTGGGACCTCAGTGCTGTGGCCCAGGGTCCCTCTGGCAGGTCCAAAGGAGCACATGGGTGGCTTGGGCTTGGCTGCTGCTGCTCCATCACAGCTGAGCACAGACCCTGAGCCATGGCTTGTACATATAACTAGCACCATTGTGATAAAAGCAAATGTGATGCTGCTGCCACTTGGTATTTCTTCCTTCCTCTCTTACCCTCATGGCTGATGGCAGGCACAAAACCCTCTGCGCAGACCAGCCAGAAGCTGCAACACCCTCAAACTGGCAGAGGCTGCGATAGGTCTGCTCAGGGGCAAGTGCTACTCACTGCATTTGAGAAACCGGTTAGAAGAAGGGATTGGTCAAAGCAGTGTAGGAAATGCCTAGTAAGGTTTTGAACAGGCTTGGGAGACACCAAAAGGGATGTGTTTGTCGAGGGGAAAAGTAATGCAAAAGGGCAGCAAGGGGAAAGAGGCAATGCTTTAGGTAGTGAGAACTACAAAAAAGAGAATGACAAAACCCCTTTAGCACAGCTTAAAACATCGCTCCTGTGCCAGTAAATACAGAGTGTAAACCTGTTCCCAGCGCACGTTTCATTCCAAGGCCTTTACACTAAATCCCCTGTGGCACCCTGTGAGAGGTGGCTGCAGAGCGTCTGAAAGTGCCGTAGGCTGAGAGGTCCCCAAAGACTGGGACACCCATCCGGGCTGGGGGGAAGGTGACAGCCCATGGCAGGGTGTATGTGCACAAATATGTGGCAAAAGGCTTTGCTACAGCCTGAAACATATACTCCATATGCGCCCAACCAAGGTTTTAACGTCACTGGAAAGAGGTAAAAAAGCAATGCTATGAAAACACCCTCACAGGTACTGCCTGCAGACCCTTTGTTTTATGTTCAGATTAATTTATTTGAACTAGATGAACACAGAGTGTGGAGGGGAAAGCTGACAAGGGGAAAGCAGCTTTCCTGGCTAGTGAGGCCAGCTCCCACCTCGGCCATACCAGCTCTGGAAAACACTGATGGAAAACACCGATGTTAAGATCCTTTTTGAACACCACCCCTCTGTTCCCCTGCCTGCTCTCCACCTTCTTCCCCGTGGGCTGGACAGCCTCTTCCATGCAGAGAACTACCCAGGTGAAATCTTGCCCATGACATACAGGACACCATTGCAGTGTCACTGGTCTGAACTGGGAACGCTTCACCCGAAAGAGGCTGGGATCCTTGCTTTTTCATAGTACACTCATTGGTGGCTCATAGACATCCTCTGGTTAACTAATACACTCACATCTTTCTGCTCCTCTCTCGTTTCCAACTGATGAGCTCCCAGTTTAGAGCAGAATTTCTTGTTAATCCCCAAGTGCATGACCTTGCATTTAGTAGTCTTAAATTTCATCCCATTTCCTTTACTCTCGTCTTCAAGATTATGCAGTTCTCCATGTATGGTATTGTGATCCTCCTTTACTTTGCTGACGGCTCCTAAATTTATGAGGACTAGAAAACTGACAGGAAACTTAAGGCCAAGGCTGGCTGCCAGTTCCCCTTGGGTGGGAATGGTGGATGAGGGTGAAATCCCCCAGCTACATGTGGGTGCAGCTGTACGTGGTTGCAGAGGACAACAAGCAAACCAGCAAGCGGCTGCCGGACCCTGCGATCATGCACTTCATAAAAAATCACCCAGCATTGCACCTGTCAGAGAGGAAAAACGTTTCTCTCATCAGTCAACACATTTGTTCTCTTTTCAACTAGGAGACAGTTGTTGAGCTGGCTCGTTTGGTGATCAAACACCAGTGACCTGGTAATGTGCGTGGGAGCTGAGGTGGGAGGCTGGCAGAGTGCTGAGGTGGCTGGGCAGCATCTCTGGTCCATCCAGACCAGGGCATACATGGGGACTGGGTGGCAGAAGCCCACAGTGATTTCCCATCAATGGCTCCATGGGGCAAAGTAATAGCCCCCTGCCAAAACG
The DNA here is from genome assembly GCF_023634085.1 of Falco cherrug. Lineage (NCBI taxonomy): Eukaryota > Metazoa > Chordata > Aves > Falconiformes > Falconidae > Falco > Falco cherrug. The sequence continues at coordinate 5,941,539 of NC_073707.1, read as the reverse complement.
ATGGATCCTCTGCTTGCAAGAGGACTGTGCTGCATCTACTGCTACTGAACAGTGGCTTTGCAGTTATGCCAAGTTTCCTGTGGCGCAGGTCCCCTGATCTACAAAAAGTATGGTTTAATATTTTAACGCACATTTACAAAGCCATCCAAAATATTTTGGATCCCCTAATTCACATCCAAAATTGAAAGAAGAGAGTCAGGGCTAGAGCCCAGGAAGATGTCAGAGATGCTGGTGGGGCCCCAGCTGTGTAGGCTTGTCTGTCTCTACCCCACCTCGTACCCACCTGGCTGTATGAAGTTGAGGTTTATTTCCTCCCCTGTGCGTGCTCAAAAGACTTGTGCACCACCACATCTGAAAGAAAGGCTGCTGAACAGAGAGAGGTATCTTCTGCCTAACCAGACATAATATTTCTGGTTAAAAGAGAACTGTGTGGAACATTTCTCTCCAAACCCCTCGGCAATGGGAGACCTCCTAGTCCAAGGACTCACATGGCTGCATCCCCTTGGAGACCCCGTTTGCCTCTGCAAAATCCCCTGTCTGCATGGAGTTAGCTTCTAACCTCTCTCCATTTCAGATGGGAGTGCAACTGTTTTGCACTAAGCAGTTAGCCGAGGGGATTCAGCCCTCCCAATCAGCACAACTAAAGCATGAAATGAGGACACAGAACGAGAGAGTGAGCAGGGGGGACTGCGCGCCGCTTCTCCTGCACCACCAAAAAAAAAAAAAAAAAAAAAAAAAGGGGAAGAAAGCAGAGCCTTTGCATTATTATGTGTTCCGTCCGGACCGCAAATGCTCTATTTTTATATAGCTCCCCATCTCCCCCCAGCCCTGTCCCCTCCTCCTCTGCCCGTGCAGGCAAAGTTCTTGAATCAGCAGATTCTGAGCTCGGAAGCAGTAAAGAGCTATTGAGGGAGGGACTCTGATAGCATTACAACCATACATGGAGCCATTTTCTGTGGCGAATCGCTGAGTTCTACCTGGTTATCTCCTGCCTTGCACATCACTTCCGAATGACATGCTCTCAGTCTGGGCAAAAAATGAGAGGTTTTTTTTTAAGAGCTGGGATTTCAATAATATGTGACGAAAGGATGAGATTACTTTCTGAGGTGGGAGAAGGCAAGAGAGGGGGGGAGAGGGAGAGGAGATGAAGAGGAAGTTCTTGGTCCTTTATGGAGTCTCATAGCAAGGCTTCTCTTGTGGTGGTAAAGACAGCCCAGTTGCCTTCCTTTGGAGGCTTCTTACCCTTTCCCCAGGTGAAGGGAGCTGGAAGAAGCCCATGTATCATATTGTTCTACAGGTGAGACCTCCTCACGGCCATGCTGGCTAGGTCAGCTACTGAGAGCTACCTGCTTTACCAACGCCACCAGCCTTGGCTTCCTGTGCACTCCTGAGGGGAAGAAACCGGTCATTTTCTCCTTTGTAGCCACACACCCCAAAGGTATGTTTGTTCATGCCAGCGCTGCCAAGATGAATTGCTCTGATTGCTGGCTTCACAGACGCGTGTGTTACACCCCCTTTGCAATGGCTAGGAAAGTGCAGGTGCACCCAGTTCCAGTGTCTGGGTTTTGTAATTGGTGTGAGGTGCCCAGGAGCCAAGAGGTATATGTGTAATTCATTAATTGCCCTAGCTAATTAATTGCTGGCCTGTCTGTGAATGGTACTGAAAGTAGAAGCTGCACTAAAGGATTGCTGAGCCACAGCTGCGATTTCATCTTGAAGAAGTCCCAGCACATCTGGGGATCACCTGGTGGCTTTATTTCCAAGTGCCCAAATAGCCAAAAGTCAGCTGGAAATGGAGCGGGGCAGAGGTGAACATCAGTAAGACACTTTCCGACGGATGGATGGATGCATGGACTGTGCGCGTGCTGCTGGTGGAGCCAAGGGTGCAGCAAGGAGAGACTTTTATGGTGTCAAATATTCCCCTCTTCAGCAGAGACAGACTCATTCCGGAGCGATAATCCCTTTTCTGCCTTCAGATAATTCCTGTGCCTATATTCTCTAGCCCGGGTGCTTATCTACTTCCCTTCCCATCGTTGCTGGATGCATCACTGTGTTTATCTTTCCAGCACCCCTCTGAGACAAGCAGTGCTGTGGTACTGCAGAAAAACCGAGAAGGACCTGATGGGGAGGCTACGGGACTTTGGTCACATATGAAACTGGCTGTAGAGTGGAAATGACCCCAATGTAAAGACTTGTTTCAGCGCTCAGATGGGGAGAAAAAGAAACTCCAACTCCATAGAAAAGGCAAAGGCAGGTTGTGTGGGTCTATTATGTCCCCAGATGCTCTTCTCCTCCCTGGGGAAGTCAGCTTAGACCCAGCAGAACCTGTGGCCTTATGGATGAACTGTAGGCAGGGCCAGAAATGCACTTGCAGGTGAAGGATCCCTGCCTTTCCTGGAGCCATTGTGCTGCTGGGCACTTGAGTAGGGTTTAGAGTCTTCTATGGGGACTGCTTTTTTGTGAGGCGCATGGCTGGGAGGGAGATGCAATTCTGCCCAGCAGAGACTGGAGAAGATGACTTCCCTGCCCGGGAGCTCTGATGACTGAGACATGGTAATGCCCACAGGCAGTGGGTTCCAACGGTGAGAAGGTCTCCAGTGATGCAGGAGCTTCATACAGCTGCAGCATGGAGGGTACAAGCACCAGAGCTAAATAGCTTTAAGCTGCGTGGATGAACGCAGACACATTGCTTTCTCATTTTGCTGGCTGAGTAGAATAATACAGGGTTGTAATTCTTCCTTAAAGAGCCAAAGCCCCATCCCAAACCTGCCTCCAGAGCAAAGCTGCACAGTCTCAGCCTTGCCAAAACGCTGCTCGCCGGCGGTGCCCGCCTGGACATGCTCTTTGCTCTCCCATTCATTTACCAGACACAGCGGTCAGGGGAGAGCAAACAGTGTAGGGGAACGCGAACGCCTCCTCTCCCCGGAGCCAGATGCGATCACCTGCTCGTCACAGCCAGCTGCAGGCTGTCTGTGTCAAGGAACAATCTGACAAAGTGCACCGGGTGAAATTTTGCTGGCTTCTGTCTTTAGATAAGGGCGCTATCACTGACTCAACATATTTTATGTATAACACACCCGATGCAAAAAGCATTCAAGCATCAGGCTTGTTTAAATGTATTTGATGATATCTGGAAAAACCAGTTAACACTTCTCGGCTTGATGCGGGATGCTCTGTACGGCGAATCGCTTCAGGAGAGGCCATGGCGGCTTGTCCTCGTGCGCAAGCCAGCCTGCTAGCCGGGGCAGGGGGAGGGGCAGGACAGCCACCTTCGTAAGGTCACGGTGAAGTAGCTCAGCTCTCCAAGGAGCAAAGAGACCTCAGGTGGAGCAGGATGGAGAGCCAGTCTGCAAGACTCCTTCCACCACCACAGCTGTGAGAGAGGGGACATTTGGCCAACGTGCCAGTATATAACAGCCAACTCCAAACGTGTCTGAAAGTCTTATAGGAACCTGAGGTTGCCACATCTCTGCCGAGAGCAGCCGCATGGGTGCTGTTTGGAGACCTGTTTCACCAACACGCCTGTGCTTTCAGTAGAGGATGTCCCTGAGCATGGTATTGCCATGTTGCATGGGGTCGTTGCCTGGTTTGACCTCATTGCCCCCTACCTGGGAAGAAAGCAATAGTTCAGATAAACATTTTCCAGAAAATTAAAATGCCATCAGAGAGGTGATTGTTTGGTCTGTTTGTTGTTTTTTTGTTTGGTGGTTTGTTTGGGTTTTTTTTAACTGGGTTTTACAAGCATACATGAGAAGCAGATAGAGGCAAATCACTCCTAAAGTTTTCTATTTACAAGATAGTTCTTTATCTTGAATTTATGATCCTTGATCCAAGCTCATGTGCTAGCTGTAAGAAAATAGACAGATTTGGTGTGCTGTGTGAATGAAAATACAACACAGTTTTACTTTTGAACCAGTAGACATTTTCTGTGTTAAAGTAGGTATAACTGGAGAGAAACGAGAAATAAAGAGGTGCATTACTCTGTCTATTCTCATCAGTCCCATCTCTGCTCATCAAACAAATGAGGTGGTGTTTGCACACAAAAATCCTCCATTGCACGTGTATCAAAACAGGGGACTCATGCCAGTACCCACCCTTGCAGAGGTTCACATGTTATCATTAATTACGAGGCTGGGCAATGACCATGTCGCTTGAAAGCACATTGCTACTTTTCCCAGTGGTAAGGGAAAAATTGTGCAAACAGGACCTCTGCTCTTTCTGAAGAGGCAAAATGCTAAATACTGAGGACTTAATAATTATTGATCAGTTTGCTTTTGAGGACCAGCCAATTCTTCTGGGATGTTTAGGGGTATTGGTACTCCATCACAGCACCGTTTGGACTACCTGGAGAGTGATGACAATCGGTACGAGGATATACACTTGCAGTGCAGGGTCAGCACCACGTTCTTCTTGTACAAGGGAAAAAGCAGTTAAAAACCTGCCTCCTCTCCCATATTTATCATCACTGTTTGCTGTCTGGGAGGCAGAGGTGAGATTTGAAATACCGTGAGTTACATTAGCTTGCTGGAGTTCAAGGATGCCTGGTGCAGATGTTGAGGTTTGGCGAGTCAGTCTGTTCTCCCTTTGTCAGTGATGAAGAGAAGCAAGTTCCCAACCCCTCTCAGATGCTTGCACCGGGAAAGGGCGAATCCTGCTCCACACCTCCTCTTTTTTAGCTTACTGTGAAGTGGGACCAAGAAGCGCAAAGCCAGAAAAATCCACACACAGCCTGGTTGCCACCGATGGAGAAATCCTGCTGTCCGTTCTCCAGGCTGCTGCTAACTGTGCTGGGAACTGAAGCAGAACACTTCACTTATCCTGGACCCCTGTTTCTCCATTTCCAAAATGAGGCTTACCATTTGGAAAAAACACTTAAAAATCCGTAGATGGGATTCATCAGCTACCTACAAGAAATCACAACATTTTTCGTAAATCCGTTATTATAGCCTGCGAGTACCAAGAGGCAGCACTTTGCTGCGGTTCAGAATTTGGGAGCGGGACATGAAAAACATAGTTTGGGTTTTTTTTTCTGTTTAAAACCTTCACTTTCCCGCGGCTCTGCTCCTTGGTTGGGGTGCAGGAAGAGGAGGAGAGGAAGGGTGTGCGTGTGCCTGTGTGTGTAAGGTGGCTGGGGCTGGTGGTGAAGGATCCTTTTGTGAAGATCAGCAGTTCTCTGCGCTTTTATCCCAGGCAAAGATTACATTTAACTCCCAGGGGTCTTTGCTTCCTCAGATCCTTTTCAGACTGAGTCACTGTAGCACTGCAGATAGTTTTGGGTGTCCTTTCATATTTTTTTTTGACAGTATTAAATATATACCCTAGTGAGCCATAAATCAGTGGTTTATCAGAGAATAAATCATATCTGTAATAAGGGACCACTTCTTTTTAATTGGACAGGCATTAAATGAAACAGATATACTTCCTCAAAGAATACAAAAATGTGTCAGCTAGCCTTCTTTAATGAATTTTAATTTTAAACCACCTTTTCTTTGAGAGAAAAGCTATTTTTCCCCCTCTCCAGTAAAATTATATTCTGACTGGAGGATTTGCTGAGTTTTACGGGTTATTGTATTTGCACCACTTTATCTTTCATTCCTACAGGAATGTAGCAGCCTTTCCTCCAGGTTCAAATTGGTTTGCGTTGAGACAAGCCTTTTAGAAAATGAATATTTGTTTGTGTGTGCGAGATGTCCACGTGTTCGCATGTGCATGGGTGTACATCCGTGCACATGTGTACGTGGAAAAGGCACGTCTCTGACTCCAGCTGTGGACCCAGCCCATCCCAACCCAGCACTAACTATGAGAACTGCTTATACCTTCTGGCTGAGGCAGCGATAAGCCTTTTCCCCCTAAGAACAGCAACTAAACAGAGCAGAGATACATACGCTGGTAAAACTTGTCTTAGAAATGCTGAGACTGGAAATTATGCAAACATGGGATGGCTGTATCCAAAGCGTTTCTGCAAACAGACCATGCCAGGTCACAATTCTGTTGGCAAGATCTTTTATTCGTTTGCTGGTGGATAGCTGCTTGGATCAGATTTTATTTGTGAGTGCGTTGCCATGAAAGTGGTGACAGCCCTAGCATCTGCCTGAATCTCAGGGGAAACCTCTGCACTGGGCATACTCTCCCGGCTGACTTTTAAATAATTTGGGCAATAAACAGTGACCAAAGGGAATAAATTCCTGGGGAAGAGGAGGAGGACTCATTTTATTTTGCAAATATGGACTGTCTGATCAGGGAATGAAACAACACAATGTGTTAAAGGACTGGAGACACAGCAAAAAATGACATAAAATTGCAAAATAGAGAAGACGTGCTTTCTTCCTCTTGCTCATTCAGATCACAATCTCTTCAGGGCAGCAACAACTGACTGAGTTGGAATTCTGGTCCTTTGGGAAAATCCTGACATTTTTGACATTTTCTTTTTGGCAGAGCTGGTGCTTTGTCACTAGACCAGGAAGAGCTGAAAAATCCTGATCTGAAGGGTTGTGCTTTGTGGATGGCTTTTGTGTCATCTGAGGTTAGGCATCACATCCGAACAAGCGGGCTGGGAGCATTTGTAGCTGATGAAAGAAGACAAGCTCTTAAGGAGGTGATGCATCCCATTGCAGGAGAGGTGCGCAAGGGCTGCCCTTCACGTGCCGTTCCTTCCATGGGGCCAGGGCTGTGAGATCTCCTACTCCACACTGCTTTGATCCGGGTAGGGATGAAGTCCAGATGCCTAACGGGGGTTACAAATCCAGATAGGAAGCTGGTGAACGGGGAAGAACAGGGTTACAAAGTACAAATGGCAGGTCTTCTGTAAGGTTTCTAAGATAAAATCAAATGGCTTCCACAATAAAAAACCCCAACAAGACAAAACAAAAAAAACACCAACACCCAAACAAACAAACAAACCCCCACCCGTAAACAAAAAACAGCAAAAATACACACACACCCCTAATCTCCAAACTTTTTCAGGTACCAACTCTTCCATTAAAAATAGCCCTGATGTCCACCCCAGGAGGTGGGTGCAGAGCACAATGGCAAGGAGGTATGTGGCTGCATTTGCCACCCTGGGCTGTCCCCATCCCTGCTGAGGCGAAGGTGGCTGGCCATCTGGGCCAGCCTGACCAGCTCAGCGTCACCTCCCCTCTTGCTTGGCAACAGCATTTGGAGAAGGCAGCCGACATTTCCAGGTCTGCTTGCTGCTGTGGAGTGGATATTAACTTCTGGTCCCTTTGGTTGCCCACCTTCAACTCCAGCAGTGTCTTGCAACATCATGGCCCCACTGTTTCTCACTGCCGTGAGGTAGACAGACTCTGCAATAATTTTCTTCTTGATGTGCTGTTAGTAAAGTCCTTACGAATTTGAATCTCTTTTATTATTTTCAGCCCTGTGCTTATATTTCCTACCAACACCTTGGGTATGATTGCCCTCCCCCGAGTGCCCAGCTGGGTCACTGTAGGTAATAACTGGTTATTAGCTCTGGGCAGAGGCAGCACGCATTTCCAACCAGGCACAAGAAGATATTACAGACAGAAATAAAATGTTATTTCAAACTTCTTGTCCTTGGTGGATTTGGGGCAGGTATCATTTTCTTTTTTGTTTTGCTGGTTGAATTTCTAAGAAATTACAGACTGAGAAATGTACAGAAAAATCTTTGTCCTCATCACCCTAATTCATATCTTCTCTAGTACAACTGTTTCTTGGTGCCACCATTTGTCTTGAAATGCTTGGAAACCATAGCTTTTTCTTTTTTTTTTTTTTTTTCTCATTTGCTTCTTGCTTAATTCCCAGAATAGTTGAATGAAGACACTTGCCCAGCTCCGTGTTTTTCCTACATAAGTTATTCATTGTTCAGCAATTTAAAAAGTAAAATAAGACTGCATGGTCATCATCGTATATAGTACATTAAGCCCTGAAGCTTAATATCACATATAATGCATGTTTCTTTCTGCATAATGAGATTGGGAAATCTAGAAGACAGCTTTTTTTTTTTTTCCAACATTGAAAAAAATAAGAATAAATCCACAATAAAGTGTTTGAGGAAATGCTTTGTTTAAATGCCTGCCAGTTAACCAGATTGGTCTGCCGAAATTAAAGCTTTATGAGGTATCTTCTTGAAGGAGGACCTTGCCATCTCATCCCACATTGCTATGACTGCTATCCCTTGCGAGGATATACCTGGGTCTTGACATCTCTTTACTGCTAGCAGAGCCACAGCTTTCACAGTGATGAACGTGCCTCTGAAACACACTGCGAAGAAGGAAAAGGCTCGCCACGGATGAGGTTTGCTCACCCTGTGTGGCACCACAGATGGAGAAAAGTCAAGCTCAGAAAAACATGCTACACCTGCCTCCACTTCAACAGAGACTGGCCACCTCTACCAGGATGGACCGTGAACTCGGGCACGCGCCGGTACCCCTGCGTGCCCACCCGACTGCGATAGGATGGGGTCTTGCCTGCATTAGGAAAATACCGTCCAGATTTGGATGCTGTCTTAATGAAAGTATAATAAAACCAATATAACGTCGGAGGAGCAGGCAAGGAGTGGTATGCCATCTAGTGTGCACTGCTCTGTTAATAAAACAGTTATTTACTGCTCCATTGAAAACATTACATCCTTCTGCTCTGTGCGGCTTAACAAGGCTGCCTTCAGTTTTTACACAGTATTTAATGCTTAAATAACTTGTCAAGTCTGCGCACACCCTATGCCCGGAGGGATGTCTGTTTTAAATCCAGAGGCTTGGCTCAGGAGCACGTGGGCTGCCAGGAGGAACCGAGTGGGCTGGTGTCAGCAGAGGGTTTGCTCCTCTGTCCTCAGCGAGCAGCTGGATGCAACAGCAACAGAGAAATCAAGGCAAACCGATGCAGAACGTTTTGCTTCCTCTGTCTTTGTCATGGAAAGCTCCACCAATTAGTTTCCCTCACCTCCAGTTCACACTCAGCCCTGTCCTGATCTAACCTGATCTGCATTGCTCCAGCATCATCACCAGGTCCTACAGGGAAAGTGCCCATGGGTGCAAGAACTTTGGACACAGGGATGAGCTGGGTCCTCAAGGGTCTGGGTGCACACAGCCCCACTGCACCTCGCACCAAATCCCACCAGGGTGACAAGGCTGCCCTCCTGCAGGTGCTGAGAGGGGGTGGAGGACACCCCGAAGCCCTCAGGAAGGCGAGCATGCCCTTGCTGGTTTGGGGCATCATGTCCAACCTGCGGGTGGGGAGCAGGGACGGTGGCCACCTCCTGGGGAAGGCAGGGAGGGAAAGTTGGGACGCGAGAGCCCACCCTGGCACGTGGCCAGGAATGGCCTTCTGGTGTGATGTGCTCTTGGATTTTATTTAAATCAGTAAGACGAGAGGACAGTTCAGAGCACTGGATTAATTCCACTTTCTCCCTCTCGCTCTCTCTTTTTTTATTAGGAAAATAAAAGAGACTTTGAAATATTAAGAGAGAGTGGGATTAGAGCCCTCTCCTGCTACCCCAGTCTTTCCTCCCCTATTAATTTCCACTTGATTAGAATTCTTTTTGAAGTATTTAAATATGGACAATAGGAAAAAGGGAGGGTGAAGTTATTGAATATCAGTTAAACTGTATTAATATAAGCTCAGTTCCAGCTTTTATATAGATACTTCATATATATGTATAGTTTCCACTAGGAATAAAGTAGATCTTTCCCTCCTCCCCTACCTAAAGTAATTATGATTTTAAAAAAACTATAATGAAACTCTTAAACTTTAATAGCCCATTTATAAATCCCCAGCTTAAAATTTAAATGCTTTAAAAAAAGTTTTAGAACTGTAGAAATTTGATTTCCCCCCCCCCCCTTTTTTTCTCTTTTTTTATATAAGAGACACACTTATACCGTGAAACTTTTGAAGCTGTACAGCATTTCACGAACAATCACCCCTGGCCTCGGTGGAAATTGGGATGCTGAGGGGTCAGTGAGGATGCAGGGCTTTCTGTGCTAGCATGGGGAGGCAGTGGCACACAGTCCCACGCCAGCAAGGTGGTCCTGCTAGCATCACCTGGGTCTGGAGAACAGTTGGAAAAAAAACTTCTCTTTTTGATGGCTGGCATCCAAAAGCTTCGCCTTTATGCTGGGTGCGATACAGAGGCCCTGAGCTTTTATTTTTCTTTGAAGGGTAAATCTGGGATTGTTGATGGATGTTCTGGGGTCCCTGCAATAGACATCGCTGGGTGTCCATGTCATGGTCATTTTGCACCTCCCAACTCATCACCTGCCAGGAGCCAAGCTGTGCTTTGGGGTTTTATTTATAAATCAGTACTTTTATAAACCAGATTTAGATATCTCCATCCAGATTCATAAATCCTCTCAGCTAACCTAAGAACTGCAGTTTGATTTACAAACCATGACTTTTCGCATCAGATTTAACTCTCTGACTGACTTCTGAAACGTTCGATTGGCTTAGAAGTCAGGAAATAGATTTACAAATCCTAAAACAGATTTACAAATCCTAAAACATAATCACAAGTCATGCCAATAAGTTCTAAGAAAAAAAAAAAAAAGTGTTTGTTTACAAATCTTTTCTTCGCATTAGGAATACAAGAGACTGAGTTATAGCCCAGGACTCTGAGGTCCTGTCACTGTATAGATCCAGCTCTTCTATTTGAATGCAAAACTCCAATCTGTAAATCTCGGTTGGCTTTTCAAGCTCTGACTAAGCCTAACCTCTAGCTAGGCTGTAGGACACAACAGGGGCTGGCATGAGTCCCACCGTCCTCACCAACCCCTACATCCAAGAAATGGCCACAGGATGACCATCACTGCCACCCATGAGAACACGCCACCAATCATGCCAGGAGGAGAGACATGATTACTGTGGCTGCAATGGAAATCTTTTTTAAACTTAAGATGCTTTAACGAGAGGTAGGTGGCTACCCAAGGAGGGGGTGTACTTAGAAACATACGTTCCCCTCTCTGATGGGTTGTGGCATGTCCTCAGACGTGCTGTGATTCAGATCCTTCCTCTCCATGCTGCAGTGCTCCTCTATCCTGTCTCCTGGGACAGGCTTAACACCAAAGTAATCACAACTCATGGTCTTGTGCTCTTATAAATGCATTGGAAACAGTCCAACTGATATATATTTGTGGTGCCTCCATTGTGGCTTGATGGGCCCTGCTTGAAGGGGAAAGAAAAGGAATTTTATATCTGCCTGTGGATAATTTGTTACACAGCATTTTCAAAGCATCATGTTGTTTCTCTGAGGTGGTGGACTTCTGCACCAGATTCAACAAATAAACACTAATTTAGCTGTTTCCCTGGCAAATTATTGCTAATGATGCAAACTCCCACCTTCCATAATGTTCTGGAGAGACTTAGAGGAAAAAATAACTTGTCCACAATGTCTAATGTAAAAATGTGCAAAAGCTCCTTCAGAATTCAATGATTTCTTTTTTCCTTTTTTTTTTTTCACTCATTCGTCTTCCAGATATACATCATAAAGCAACAACTGGCACTAATTCATTTTCCCCTTTGCAATCACCTTTAAATGAAAAAGCAGCAAGGGTTTTCTACCAGGTGTAAACACAAGGAATGAAAGGCCAGATAACAATGAAGATTTCATGGAAACTCACCGATATGGGCATCCAAGTGTTAGGTGTGCAATTAAATGATGGACAGCAATTTTCAGGTGACATTTTGCAAACAGAAAGCTGAAAAATGCAGCCTGAGAGTCAGTTTTGGGGCAGGAACATGAGAATCTAGAGGAGCTCAGTGGAGGAGGCACACGTTACCAGAAACCTTGGTCTTGTTTATTAGAAAAAAGCAATCAGTTTAAGAAATAAGCCACCTCCCTCTCCTTCAGTGTCCCAAGGTAGGTCTTCAGTAAAGGGCGGGTTTAGTCCATGGGTGCACATTTTCATTTATTCTCCCATTTTTTGTGCTGGCTGGGCTACAAGCTGGGGCTATCTTACAGATGCTGGTGGCACTTGGGTTTGCAAAGCAACAGCCAGGATTCTCTTCACCTGCTCTTTGAACTGGACTTTGCATCTTTACTCACTCCTTTCCCAGCATAAAATAAATAAAGGCTCCTTTCCTGATCAAAAAACTTGTCACTCATGGTGCCCTGGCCTAAACCTTGACCAGATGCAAGGAGAAAGAGTCAGTCAGCCCCTCAGAGTCTGCCTGCCTTCCTCTCACCAAGATGCTCCAAAAAATGCCATTTCCATTTCCCTCCCCCAGAGACGACTTCTGTTTAATATCATTATACTTTCTCCACCCACCTCTTCCACCACGTGCCCTCAGGAGCTAGTAATAATAATATGGCAAACCCTGTAATAAATATTGCGATCACTGCCTAAGAGGCAGTCTAAAAAGGCTGAGGATAAATAAATAAAAAAAATGAATTCTCCCATTTATCTGTGAGTTCGAGAGAGGGAGAGAGAAAAGAGTTAGCTATTAAAGATCCCACATAGCCACAGGCAAATTCTAGCATCGTTTCCTTGCAGAGACCTTTTTTTTTTTTAAAGCAGAGATTACTCTGGCGGTTCAAGGTGCTATCGAGCTCTAACCAGGGACAATTACAAGGCTCCAGTTGGAGCGTCTGAGACGATGCTTACGTCTGATAAGGTTGAAGGGGAATAATGGAAGGAGGGAAGTGATAATGGACTGCTGAATGGGTGGGTTGAGGTATCACTGCCATAGAGCCTGGAGACAGAAGCAGCTGCTGATGCAGAGAGGGTGAGCGTTTTTTCCCTTCCCCCCCCCCCCCCCCATTTTGTTTCTATTTTCCCTGTATAAGGAAAAAAAAAGTATCTCTGAGCATACACTTCAGAATGATTTTTTTTTCCTCCTAGCCCCAAGCAACACTAGTAATGCCACTCACCAACGCGTTTTATGCCATCAGAACATTCCTAACACAGGCCTGCATGCCTTCCCTCTCCCATCACTCAGTTCAAGAGGTTCACAGACCATTTTTTTCTGTTCTCTGCCCACTACTACTTTACTGACGACCAAGCTGGACCCCATAGCTGTTCTGAAAGCACCCAAGGAATCACTGACTCAACATCCTGTACCTCCCAGGGTGAACAAAGACAGGGAGCCAGGGGTGTCCACCTTGGTGTAGATGAGAGAGGGGAGAAACCTCTGCTTTCAAGTCCTGGAGTCTTCCAGCTGGCACTGGTCCTCCATGTTACCTTGGGAGCTGGAACCCTAAAGGCAGGACATGCTTCCCTGATGGCTTGGGACCAAAGAAGGAAAGCTGTCTGGCTTGCTCTTCTCCATCATTCATGTGGAGAGCAGCCAGCCAGCAAACCTAGCCATCAGTAAAGGATGAACCCCACCACTCAGCTGCCTCACACAGCCCTCACTCAGGCTGAACCCTGCCTGAACCCTTCCGTACACTCCTTTGCTGGCCTGTTCTCACCAACTTGTGGGCCATGACTTGGTCTTCATAAAACTAGTATTGCTGGTAGACCATGGAGAACATTGAGGAAGATTTAATTATATTTTTTGCTGGGATTTCTTTTCCTGGGCCGGATTCTAAATGATAATGATTTTGGTGCATGTAAATACCCAATAAACAAATAAAATCTATTGTTTTTCTCCTTTGCTTATGAGACTCTTCTCTTTGGCAGACCCTTTTATATCTGTCTTTCCTTTTTGGAAGTATAAAATTAGACCAGGATTTGATTTTTCTTCTTTTATCAAGGCAAGACAGAGTTGCCTCTGTCTTTTCCTCTGTACCACTGAAGGTCATCAAGCACCATCAAAAACCCCTCTTTAGGAAAGAGCGATTTCAGAAGAAAAAACAAATGAAATCTTTCCTACGTGGAGGTCCAGAAACCCCTCTGATGTACACAAATATGGAGGTCCTTGTGTAAAGAGAACACACGCAAAGCATTTTTGCTTGGCCCAAGAAAAGACACTTGCAGTTTCCTGAGAGTTGGACAGATCCTGGCCAGTGGGGTGGAAGATCTCCAGACAGCATCCAAAGGAACCTTTTGAGGGGTGGAAAGTTAATCTCAAAACCAGGCAGTCATTTGCAACTATGTCTTGACCAAAACATGCAGAGTGATGGTGCCAGACATATATCAAAACCTCAAACCATGTAATTTGCTTTAAAGAAATCACAGCACTACTTCTGGGATGGGATTTCTCTCACCTGCCTTTGAATACTGACAGTGTCAATAGCTGAGCTGGGGGGTCCAAACTCATGTTTCAGCCCAGGGAGACAAACATGCCTTCATAGAGTACAGTTCATCCAACCATCTTGAGATGGGATGGACTGTGGTCCAGAAACATCCATTTCTCTCTGTAGATTCTAACATGAGCCTAAACAAAGAGTTCAGGTGCAAATAAGTACCCTGTTCACTTCTAAAGGCAATGAGATAATGGCACCTTTGAAATATAATTCATTTGCCTCCTAGGTTTTAAATTAGTAGAAATCTGGGGGCTTAAGCAGGTTTTCTCCATCATGTGATGTTGGGTCTGGTGTATTCACGTGACTCCAGGATCTGGGGCTTTAGGGAGATAGGACAAGTTGTGAGAAGAACAAGAGATGACACACTATGAACTTCACAACCCCACTTGTGTCTGTGTCATGCAAGACCCCTCTCTCTTTTGTGCTCTGGTCATGCCTCATCGAGTGATAGTGATTCAGCAAGCCAGAGGATGCTTACACTCGTAGCTCTTCAGCTGCCTTCTTCCCTGACACTTGGGACTGCAGACAGCAGAGGGGAAACTACCAGGGTTAATGGACCAGGGATATGTGCAGCATCATTCCACAGAGACACCAGCACTCTCAGCTCTCAATGTGCCATTGTGGGGCAGGAGATCCCAGGGGGAGATCTACCCAGAGGGACAGTGTGTGCTCCTGGATGCAAAGCCACCACCCCCCTGCTCACTGCTTGGTTCCCTTTCCCAGCTTTTGGTGGGTCATGGAGGGCACTCAGAGCTGGGTCTTGCAGATGGATCCCGAAGCAGGATGGTGCTGGGAGAACTGGAAAGAAGACACAAGCGTGAAATACACCTGGAGAAGACTAGGCACTCACTTCGTGTCATTACAGAGGGCAATGTGCTAGGGCATGTACATTTCCATTTTTTAATTAAAACAAAAAGAAGAAAAAGGAGCAAAACCTGGTGCCACCTGCAATGGTTGAAGATATTTGGTGTTTCCTTCATTCCTACTTCAATTTACTCTTCCCCTGTGCCAAGTTTCCCACCTTGAGCCTGTGGGTGAGCTGAGAGCACGGAACTCAATGATTGAAAGAGCCACAAATTTCTGTATGAGCTTCACACAAGCCTTCCTGCTCTTCTCCAGCATACGCTTTTTCAGAGAAACAGGCAGGAGAAAAGAGCAGGTAATAGATGGGGAAATGCTTTTCTGCTCTCTGCCATTGTAATGGATTAAAATAAAGGAGCTGCTGTGTGATGCCAGGAGAAAGGAGATGATATCTGTCCAGGTTATACCCTGGATACTAAATCCAAATGCATTTCAACCAAGATCAGTTGCTGTTAAAAAAAAAAAAAAAAGAAAAAAAAAAAAAGAAAAGAAAAAAAAAGTTGATTTTCTTTCCAGCTCTTGGAAGTGAATCTATTTGGTGTCAGGCTGAAAGAAGACAGCGTGTAAGTAACTGAGAAAGTGTTTACTCAGTGAATTAGTTCAGCTTTCATTGTGCACAGAGGATTATGGCCTCAGCAGTGGATGAGCTCCATTTCAGGCTGGAGTGGCTCACTTAGCTACCTCCAGGGCAGGACTAATTATCATAGGACTTAGGCCATTAAAGGGCTTTAACTACCAGTGCTCTCTCCCAGGTCTGGATTAACTGTTTGCCTAGAGCAAACTGCCTAGATAACCATTCAGCCTAATGGTCTGCTTTGATTTCTCTGCCCCCTCTGCCCACCCCTTTCGCCTTTAAACTTTACATTATTGGCAGTTCTGGAACAATAACTAAGAATATTAATACCGTTGCTGCAAAATGTCAAAGGGGTTTTGTTACAGATTTTTTTTTTTCTTCCCTTTTTTGCTTTACCATTGCTAAGGCAATTTTAGGCAGTACTATCTTGCATGGCAGAGAGCCCTTACCTGACTCAGGTGGATTAAGAGGGTCTGCTCAAAAGGCATGACCCCCCAAGGGAAAACACCAAAATGCCCACAGAGCCCAGCTCTGTCTCACTCTGTTGTGTACATGACAATAATTGTGGCAGAAGGTACTCTGCATAGAAATAGCAAAAGACTATTGTGCCCTGAGGTGCTAAATAGCCAAGATGAGAGCAGAGTTATTACCCTACTTCACATGAGAAGAGCTGGGGTACAGAAGGTTTAAACGGTTTGCCCAAGGTAACAGATGGAGAATGTGGCAGCGGCTGGTCTGCTCCTTATCAAAAAATATATTTGAAAAATTATCTAGTGATCCTCCTTCAACACCAGCCTTCTCAGCTTTTCTGGTAGTGTATCAGCACATCTGGGTAGTTTTCAGGCTAGAAGGGGGTGACTGAGGGAGGTATAACTCGAGATTATAAAATCAGATGCAGCTTGGGCAAGCAGCCTCTTCCAGTACCAGACCTCAGGAGGGCATCAAAGGAATCTAGGGGGTGGCATGCTGGAAAGAAAATAGGTGGTTCCTCACACTGCAGAGCTGGGCAGCACCTTGTTTGTGCTGAAGGTACGGGGGTTCACAGCTGTGGAGGAAGAATTCTATTTATAAGAGCTTGTGCAGAAGCATAGCATAGGCGTCTGGTCTGCTCCTCTGCTCGCACTTGTAGCCGTAAGGCTGCTGAGGTGCTGTCTTTCAGGCTGACTGCCTTGCTGTTCTCTTCTCTTCTGCCCTGTCTGTGTCCCCTCAATACAACACTTAGGGCACCAGAGAGACCAGTTCACAAGACTTCTTGGCACCATTTGAAGGTGGAAGTGTTGGCAGCAAACTGATACCTCTTCATCCCCAGAGTAGCATCCATAAGGCAGTTTTTCCCCTCCACCTTCCAGTTTTGCACGGTGAAGGAAATACCGTTTATCGCCAGTCCCTAAACTGAGTACAAACGGCCCACTGTGGCAACCATTTACAGGCACGGATGGTCTTATCCATGTAACTCAGGTCTTTTGGAAAAAGCATTTCTCCTGGCAAAGCCTATAAAATCCATGACATCACAAATTAAAAGCTGGAATGCATATTTGTACTCCTCCATGTATTTACGCCTGTGCTGGTTTTGGCTGGGACAGTTGCATTTCTTCATAGCAGCTGGGATGGGGCTGTGCTTTGGGTTTGTGCTGAGGACACTGCTGGTCACACAGGGACGTTGGTTACTGCTGAGTGTCACCTACACAGAGCCAAGGTCTCTTTTGCCCCTCACCCCACAGCGAGAAGGCTGGGGGGCACAGGGAGTTGGGGAGGGGACACAGCCGGGACAGCTGACCCCGACTGACCCAAGGGATGTTCCATACCATACAGCACCATGCTCAGCATATAAATCTGGGAGAAGAAGGAAAGGGGAACATTTGGAGTGATGGCGTTTGTCTTCCCAAGACATCATTATGTGTGACAGAGCCCTGCTGTCCTGGGGATGGCTGAACACCTGCCTGCCCATGGGAGGTGGTGAATGAATTCCTCGTTTTGCTTTGCTTGAGTGCACGGCTTTTGCTTTACCTATTGAACTGTCTTTGCCTCAGCCCACAAATTTTCTCACTTTTACCCTTCCAGTTCTCTCCCCCATCCCACTACAGGGAGTGAGCGAGCAGCTGCGTGGGGCTGAGTTGTCAGCTGGGGTTAAACCACAACAGTCCTTTTTGGTGCCCAAAGTGGGGCTCAAAGGGTTCAAGGTAATGACAGATTTGATTGGAATGTGCTAGATCAAATTTTTACCCGTTATTGCTGTTCAGCTATTAATCGGCAGGCTTCCGTGCTGGCCATGAGGCTTGCTTGCCTCATTGTATATTAGAGTTGAGTGCTCGTTAGTGGCTGCTTTTTGCTTTTGCTGCTTGCTGTACTGCTGCGCTGCTTATCACCTGACTCTGCTGTGCCTGGGAACACTTTGATAACGGCCATGGCGATGCGCCTGGGCTGGCAGATGGCCAGGGCATGGCTGCTGTTCCTGCACTGCTGTGCTGGACAGGCTGGACCTCCAGCATGAACTCGAGTCGAGGGGACTGTGACCTGTGGATGAGTCCACGTAGGAGCAGGACACTCCAAAGCATCTGTGGCTGTGAGTAAGTCCATGCCAGAGCAGGTACATCCTGGAGCGCCTGTGGCTGTGGCTATTATGTCTGTGCCACAGCAGGTATAGCTCTGAAGGAATTGTGGCCCAAGGATAAGTCCACACTGGAGAAGGTACACCTCGAAGCATCTGTGGCTGTGCAGGAGGTCATGCTGGAGCACCTCAAAGCTTGTGGCCATGGATAAGCCCATGACAGAGCAGGTACAGCCCTGGAGGGACTGCAGCCATGGGTAAGGCCACGCTGGAGCAGGTTTGCTTCTGAAGGGACTGTGCCTGTGGGTAAGGCCATACTGGAGCAGGTCTAGCTCTGAAGAGACTGTGGCTCATACCTAAGGCTCCACTTGGAGCAGGTACACCCCTAAGGGACTGCAGCCTGTGGATAAGTCCCAGCCAGCACAGGGGCAAGGGGAGGAGTTTATTGCAATGTTAAACCCTATAAACTGGCCCGAAGGGACCAAGGGTGGAGACTGTAATGGAAATACCTTTACATTGTTGAAACCCATGATTTGAGTTGCACGTTATAGGAATTACTATAGCAGGAACCACCTGAACCAATGGAAGAGAAACATTAAGCTGTACAAGCACAGCAGCGACCAGACCTGGTCTGGCTTTGGTGCTCAGTAACTCCACACAACACATCACT
Organism: Falco cherrug; assembly: GCF_023634085.1. Taxonomy (NCBI): domain Eukaryota; kingdom Metazoa; phylum Chordata; class Aves; order Falconiformes; family Falconidae; genus Falco; species Falco cherrug. The sequence goes on along the minus strand of NC_073707.1, from coordinate 5,922,734 downwards.
TCTCCTATGCTGAGTGACCACCTCAACAGATGGAGCCCAGAGTCATAGACTAAACTAATTCAGTAGACATTTTGTGGACATTTATGGACATTTCACAGGAGTGGTCAATCAACGAAGGAAGTAATATCTATTATTATATTAAAGGATGGGAAGGGGGTGGTGGTTAATGAGGTTGTACTGGATAGTGGGGGACCTGAGCATGATGTAAATGGTATGGAATAAAGAGTGGAGAATGTGCTGGTTTTGGCTGGGATAAAGTTAATTTTCTTCAGAGTAATTGGTATGGCGCTATGTTTTGTGTTTGTGTTGAAGACAGTGTTGACAGTACAGATATGTTTTAGTTATCTCTGAGCAGTGCTCACACAGAGCCAAGGTCTCTTCTGCCCCTCACCCCACAGCGAGCAGGCTGGGGCATCTGGGAGAGGACGCAGCCAGGACAGCTTACCCCAATTGACCCGAGGGGTACCCCATACCATGACGCCATGCTCAACATATAAAACTGGGGAAAGAAGGAAGGGGGCATGTTCAGAATTACAGGTTTTTGTCTTCCTAAGCCACCGTTATGTGTGACAGAGCCCTGCTGTCCTGGCGACGGCTGAACACCCGCCTGCCCATGGGAAGAGGCAAATGAATTCCTGTTTTTTCTTTCCTTGTGTGTGCAGCTTTTCCTTTACCTATTACGCTGTCTTTATCTCAGCCCACGAGTTTTCTCACTTTTACCCTTCCAGTTCTCTCCCCCATCCTGCCAGGGAGGAGTAAGCGAGTGGTTGTGTGGGGCTGAGTTGTCAGCTGGGGTGAAACCACGACAATGTCCTTCACAAATATATAAATAACATAGATATTTGTGTAAAATAATTTATAGAAATCAGTATGATTTTTGTGGCACTTCTCTTCCTGTTGTTACCAATTTGTCAGAGTGCAGCTCAGAAGCATGGTGGAGGACAGCCCTGACCCAACCAGACAATGGTTTTAAATGGGTGGTAGATGCTCAAGTGTTCATAACCTTCTCAAACCCAGGAAGGTTACATGTCTGCAAGGTTAAATACATGCTTAGAAAGCCAAGATAGATGTAAAACAAAGCCAAAAAAAAAGGATGCTTGGGTCAGCAACAGTGCACAGCCTGCACAGATTAAACCAACTCGTCTTATCTGAATGAAGTCAAGTGCCTGCAACCAGGTCTTGCTGATGGCATGGCCTTGGACCCTACCAAAGCCCAGAGACTGGCTCTGGTACATGCCTGTGCTGGAGACTGCACCCTCAACCAGGCTCCTGCATGCCTTCTCACTCCTGGCATGCTGACAGCATGCAGCATTTGAAAGCCGTGCCTGTCCAGCAAAGGGTGTTTCTTCCTCCTTTGACGTGTTTCCCCATCGCTTTGTTCACAGCCTTTCTTGGCTAACTAGATTCTGCATTTTATAGCCCAGCTGACAGCTTTCACAGCATTTTTCAGAGCTCTGAAGTCTCTTGCAGATGTTTGAAACATGCCAAAATTGTGTTCTGCTGCTTCGTCTATATGGAAATTGTCTAATTTCTGCCTTCCTCTGATCTCTTACTCCGAGGATAATGGAGTTTAGTACTTTCCCTTCTTGCCCCTGCTTCAGGTGTGAACTGGAATACAAGACAAACTGCTTACTGGAGTGCAAGTTATTTGTTGCTTGCAGATGAATGGAGCTGGTTTTCATTTCCTGTGATTCTGAGTATTAAATTCCTTCCCCTCGTCATTTACCCGTTGCTTGACATCTTCTGCTTTCAACTCATTCATTCCTCATTGCACCTGAAAGCCGTCACATTGAAGCCCATCAGGAAAAACATAACTGAAGCAACTCACTAAGAGAAAAAGAGGTGGGTAATTGTGAAACAGCAAGCAGGTACCTTCGAAGAAAAGGCATTTCTCAGAGGAAAAGTAGACCATCCAAGGATTTCCTCTCTCAGTACCAAGGGTGCTCCAAGCCTGGCTGAAACATCTGCCTATGATACCTATCAAGAAAGCCCTACAAATAAAAATCAGAACTGGAATAATGTAGGAGCAAGTGAATCTGCTCTGTCCTCACCAGGAGAGCTGACAGCTGTGCGGTCTCAGAGGCACCGACTGTCTCTTACTGTGTGCTGGCTCAGCACAGCAAGACCCCGACCTGCTTTCTAGCAGACAGGTGAGACAAGTGGTGAGACAAGTACCCCAGAGGTAAGGTCAGACACGGAAAGCATGTTCTGGTCCTTCTTTCTCTTATTTATCAAACGCAGGTTTCCCACCTTCCAGTGAAACTGCAATTAACTCGTAAATGCATGCTACAATATTAATTTTCCACCAGCTGCTGTTCTGTAGCTGAGAGGAAATAAGTCAATGAAACACCAGCGTGAACTCTGGTGTGGCCCTCATGACAAATTCTGCCCTGATACAAAAAAAACCCTGTGAAACTAGTAAGCCCAGACCAGCTCACACAGACAGAGCCCAAGGACTAAAGGGATTGCAAGCCCACTTGGTGATACTCCATGCAAAACACTCCTGTCTCTAACACAAGCAACAGGGATAGGCAACAGTAGTCTGAACTCTACAGCCAGGACAGCTGTTGTGCAGCACAGTGTTGAGTTTGAACTAAAACAGTACGAGAAAACTCAGGGGGGTGTCCACATTCTGAGAAGGTGGCCCTCATTTTGGAGAGATAACCAGCTTTCCATAGGCAGGTGCACTTGACTCCCACCCCCAAGCCTGTGCTAGGTCTCTTCACCCTATGTTTGGAGACTAGACAGGCAGATAGTCTTGACAAGTGTCACAGTTACCCTGAATACAAGAGTGTATGCCTACAGCACAGCAAAAGAAGGTCCACCAAACAGTTTGAGTAATATCCTACATAGGCTGTGACCTGGGACAGATTTGCTCCCCCCCCCCCACACACACACACACTGGTATTTCTCACATTTAATCAGGATGCCCCATCTTTTTGCTACAATCCAGGTCTGTATTTGTCATCTGAGCTGAGATGGTGGCTGTAGCTGCAGCTAATACCTGCCTGCATGGCCTGCTCTGAACCACGGTGATGTCCTGACTGTCACTGTCTGCCTGGCTGCCATGGCTCACACCTAGATTTTATTCCCCTGGTGTCTTCCACTCCTGGTGACCACAAGGACATGCATTGTTCCTGTCTCTTCAGCAGGACTTCATATTGCACTCAAGAATCTTCCTAAATTAAAGGAGTTCTTGCATGTCTACTCTGGGATCTGGTGCAACAGGTTGCATTAGATCCCTAACACATCCCAGTGCCGCAGTCAAAAGACTAGAGAAGGTGGATGATGGCTCTGATTGACTGGCACCATGAGGTCTTTGTAGTTTTATACACGCTCTTCTATGGTAGAAGATAACAAGTTGGCTACCACGTATTGTGAACAGGCACGGTTCTTGATGGCAAGTGAGAAAAGTTCATGCTGCAGATGCAGAAGACTTTAGTCATGGTGAAAAGCAGCTGAATACATCATCTGCTCAGAGGTGGGTTTTTCTGAAGGCTGTGCTGAGAAACAGAGAACAGACACCTGAAACAGAGAACGACATTAGCTGGGAACTGAAAACAGCTGCTCTAGAAAAGAAGAAATAACCCATTCCCCACACGCACAATAGCGTGTTACGGGAGAACAGCTAATCCTGTAGCACAGGCACAGAACTCAGCGCTGGGACGAGATAACAAAGACCAGTGGCTCTTGTGTTACGGGTCAGCTGCTGGCCCCCAGTTTCACGTCTTCTCAGCAGACACAACAGGCACTGTCACACAGTGTCACTATGCCTGTGAGAGATAAGCTCCTGGATGAGAAACAGCTGGCTGAAGCTCAAGCCAGGCAAGATGGAAATGATGCTTCTAGGAAAAAAAAAGAAGTGTTTCAGGCATTTTCCAAGACCATGCTGATGCTCTCTTCCCGTCCCAGAGGGAGAAGAACACCAGTGGACTGGGACTGCACTTACTCCTTAAGGCTCAGCCTGAGCTAGTTGTGAGCAACCTCTGGTCACCTGGGTCACCCTCCAGCTTTCCCCTTTTGTTCTGTGAACCCTCATGAGGCACGGGACTCCATCAGGCCAGGTCCGAAATGCCTCTCCTCCAAGATAAAGCTGGCATCACCAGATCAAGGTGAGCTGCAAAGGACAGAGGATGACAAGGAATCAGAGCAGATTTTCTCTCTTTACCTGGTCATGAACCTGCTTTTGGGACACAGAATTTTCTATACATATAGAAGGGCCAAAGAGGGATGAAGGTGATGGGTGGTATAGCGGGAATACTGGGAAATTCAGGGAAGAAGATGTTCCATTCATTTTGATCCAAGAGCTGTTAAGTCCTTATGAGTATTATCAACATGGAAGGGAGTTATTTCCCATGTGGAAGAATTAATGAATAGTTTTCTTCTAGGCTTAAACTCTTCCATCCCCTCCACAATGACCACAGGCCCCAAAATAACTCCCCACTCCCCAGATTTCTCCTTCCTGCTTCACACGCTTCCTTTGGAAACCCAGTAAAAGTGAAGAGGAACAAGCTGACTATCAAATAATCTACTTGCCAGGGTGACATATAGCTGGATAAACAGTGGAGAAACGATGCCTTGAGTTAACTCTTGCATCTGGAATGAATTTAGTTGACCTGTCACCCACTGATTAAAGCAGTGACCTGGAACACAGCATGGATTAGTCAACTGACCTGGAATTTCCTCTCTCCTGCATAGGTGCCTCTACCTTCTTATGTGTCTCTTTTCTGAGATGTGTGGGTTCTCTTCTAATGAAGAATTTGCAAGGTCTCGGTGTCATGCTAATGTGGAATAAAGGCCAACAACAGAATTCCTCACGAAACAGAATTCGCATTTCCTATCCAGCTTGCACAGAGTAAAGGGCAAGAAGTCTCCTCACTGGCAGCTCCACAATACCTGCCTCCAAGGACACTTTCCTCTTAATCCCCAGTAACAGCAAGATTTTTGTGCCCTGAAGCGTGAAGGTTTATGTCTCTTCCACAGCGCTGGATATTTTGTTTAAAATTCAGAGCATTATAACTTCTAAAATAGCATCTGTGCTCCCTTCCTGTGGATGCTTTCTGATATCTGCTGACTCAGGTCTTTCAGCAGCAATGCTTTTCACAGCGGTGCAAGGAAATACATCTGGTGGCAGAGCTCATCGGGTGGCAGCAGGAGTGCTTCTGCCTCCTACCAGTGGGAGCAGGGAGGAGAAGGAGGCTGAGTGACTGGGTCACATAAGCGCTTGGATTGTCAGCCATTCTCATCCCTTCTCTAGGACATGTCAAGTTCACACAAGGAAGCCCTCAGACCTGCTCATGGTGTCCTTATCAACAGACCAGATGGTTGAGGATCTGCTCAACTGCTCTCCTGAGGCATGTCTGCCTCTAACAGGTTGAAAGGCTGTCATAAGCAGTCATGGTGGGAATGGAGAACAGCAGTCTGATCTCCTGATCTCATGTCCCTAGGCAAGATGGGTGGTTGGATGTCCTTCCCTCTCTGGCTGAGCCACATGGTGAGAATGGCACCAGCAAATACTGGCCGGGGGCAGACCTGCAATCTGAAGAGACAACTGCTGCTCGGCAGCCTGCTCCAGACTCTTGAAAAGCACCTCTAGCGCTTGTGATTACCTACATGTTTCCTTCCACTGATCAACAAAGCTCCCAGAGTCATCTTCTGCCTGTCCCTGATATGATGCTCCTTGCAATTGCTATGTCCTTCCACGGAGTCTGCGGCCAGTGGATCTGGGACACGATTTCCAAAAGTTGGGCTGCCAGCCTGTTAAAGTTTGACATCTGGCTTGCATGAACGTCTCCCTCCTGTTATGCTGTGTGCATTCTACTTCTTGGTAGTACACAAAGAATATTTAAGCATTTTACAGAAAAATAAATGTGCTCTCATGGGTATGTATAAAATTGCCCAAGTCTGTGTGGGTAAGCCATGCATTTCCTTCTCTTTGGACTTGCTCCTTCCTCCTCTTAACACGTGGAACAAATGTCTCCTTTGGACCGTGATGGGGTAACTTGGAGAGGTCGGCAGAATTGCTGCAGACGGACCCTGGGCTGGTTTTATTTTTCTATTGAACCTTGATGGAAACGCATGCACAGCAAGTCAGGGCCTGTCCCTTTTCCTTTCTCCTTTCTCTCTCTCTCTCTCTCTCTTTTTTTTATTTCTTCCAGGAGTGCTGATGATAAGAAAAGCAATGTCTAAATCTTCTTAATGGTGTTTATGCAAGCAGTTTTGCTTAGCTGCAGTCCCTGCCACCCCCCTCCCCCGTCCACCCTCCCCTCCCATCTTCCTGCTAATATCGCTGCTTCATTCCTTTCCCTGTTGGCTATTACTATGGACTACAGCGAATCTAAAACTAAATAATCCCCTTAGTGTCAAGTTTTCTGGGCTGAGCAAATAAATCTAACCAAATGCATTATCTAGGTAGAGGAGGCTGTTGTAAGGGGGAAAAAAGATAAAAGCTATTTTACTTTAAGGCAAAGAGTAAAACCATCATTTTTCATTCACATTGTACTTTTAAAGTTGGTGGGTTTAATTATTTTATTTTAACTTTACTGTTCAATCCTTTTCTCTTTCTATTGTAATTAAAAAAAATGCGGCAAAGCTTTTGATTTCAAGCATTAAAGAGAGGGAGAAAGACCCCAGATAAGGTGCCATTCAAATCCCCCTCTCAGACGGGTAATTCTGATCAGGCAGTAAAGCGGTCTAAATAAATAAACCTTTCCCCACTTCCCCTTCCCTGGAGGAGGGGGGACGAAGGATATTAGAAAACTCATTTACAGGAGAAAGAGCACATGGTAGATCTGCGTGTTGCAGGATGAGGTGGGGAGCTCTGCAACGTTTTTGCCCTGCCTCAAGTTCACACATTGGTGGCTCACAGGAGTGGGACCATAGCTGTTTGTGTGTGTGGTGGCAAAGAAGTCCAGTTTTTGTGATGTTTCAGCCTGTGCTTTGAGGCAGGGCTAACTCAAATGGGGACAAAGTGCTTCAGGCCTGGAGAAATGTGTGCTTAACTCCCATTTTCATCTCGCAGGTCTTTGAAAGTGCAAACAAAGCCACTCAGCTATTAGCCATCTATTTTCTTCGCAAATCCAGGGCCAGCGTTAGCCAGCAGACCTCCACTGGATTTGCACCAGCCAAAAACCTGGCCAACACCGTCCCCGTAGCTGCTGGCAATCACACGTGAACCGGTTTTGGTCAGCTCTGCCTTTCTTGCCAGCCTTCCATCTTTCACAGAATCACCAAATCACAGAGTGGTTGGGGTTGGGAGGGACCTCTGGAGATCAGCTAGTCCAGCCCTCTGCTAAAGCAGGTTCCTCTAGAGCAGGTTGCACAGGGTCGTGTCCAGGCAGGTGTTGAGTGTCTCCAGAGGAGACCCCACAGCCTCTCTGGGCAGCCCGTGCCCGTGCTCTGTCACCCTCACAGTAAAGAAGTTCTTCCTCGTATTCAGATGGCAGTTCCTGTGTTGCAGTTTGTGCCCGTTGCGTCTTGTCCTGTCCCTGGGCACCACTGAACAGAGCCTGGCCCCGTCCTCCTGATGCTCGCCCTTAAGGTACTTGTAGTCATTGATAAGATCCCCTCTCAGTCTTTCTCAGTCTCAGATCTTTCCTGATGTCTATACCGCATATGGTCTAGGGAAAAGGTGGGGGCACCCTCTGCCCAGCAGTCCCCCTGGCCACCAGCCTCCTGAATTGTTCACATGCATGAGCAGCACAAACGACCCAATACTGGCACCATTTATCTGAATTCATCCTCTCCCGTATTGGTTCTTTTCATATGCAGACCAGATTAAGAAGATGCCTGGCGTGGCTTTTGCAAAATCAGAACCTGACTCACACATTTCTGTAAAATAAAAGCTGCTGCATTTTGGCCTACGTAAATGAAAACCCAAGCGGGTTGCTGATTTTGGATCTGCAGACTTGGGGAAGAGCAGAAAGGTGTTGAGCTGTTGGAGCTATATGCACTAACAGAGCGAGGTGCTACTCTTTTCACATACCTCCCCTCAGCCAAAGTCTGCCCTCTCCCAATTAAATTCTTTTTTTCCACTTGAACTTCAGTTTTACAATAATTAAGTCAACAACTTCTCTGCATTTGGTTTAATCCTTTTGTACATGCTTTGGGTTCTCTATCTCTATAGACAGCCTGTAGAGGTGATCTGCTTTTAAGATCCATTAATCTCTAAATTTCTTCTGTTTTAGGTGGGCAAGTATTACTGTTTGAAGCTGATCCCTTACATGTTTCTTCTCCCTTTTTTTGATTGAACAATCCCTTTTTGGATTAATCATTTTTTTTTTTTATTAAACAACCCTTATAACTTTTTAGACACCTCTAATTTAGAGATAAAACCTGAGGAAGGAAGAACAGAGGGTTTGTTCTAAGTTTTTTTTATAAATCTCCTCAAAAGAAATAAAATCTCAGACGCTGCTCATATTGAAAAAAACCAACGAAAGAGTAAAGACCACTCCACTGTATTTTGGGGATCAGAATCTGCAACAGACATCACAGGTAATCACAGGCCAGCTCTTGACTGGCTCTTGGTCTGCATAGCAAGGACACCAGATGAGGACCAATCAATTTGCAATACAATAGTGCAAACATCTTGCTCATTTTAGTCTACTACTTTTTTAAACATCTGCACAAAACTGTCTGCTTGGCTATGGATGAACTCCAGGAGTTGAAGAAGAATTGCAATCTTTGATGACCAAGCTGAAGTATATTATCTGAGAAGATCACGCTGTATTACCCATGTGCCCTAAGATATTCTGCAAATTCTTCCATGGTCTTATGACATCACCCAGCACTTCTGCCTCCTGGAAAAACACCACATGCAATTAAATTCATGTGCACATTATTTTCTGTAAAATCTGGCTTACGTTTCTGCCTGTGTTAACAGCAGTTTCTGGGACCTAGAGAAATGCCAAGCATGCTCCAGTAAGTTCCTGCTGATTTGCAAAGTCCTAGTAGGTGTGTGCTGATACATGCTAAGCTTCCTGCGTCATCAGAAGCTACTTCCACATTAAAAACCTGTAGAATCCCCTGCTATGAAAATGGGTTTGTCCACTCCTCATATTAGTGTTTTGCCTGGAGTCCTCTCCTGTACAAATGATTGTACCTCAGGAATGCCCCCGTGGAAGAAGCAATGACTTTTAAAAGAACGTGTTTGTGGTGGTTTTTACTCACTCCACTTGCAGCTCTATTTTTTGTGTGCAAATAGGAATGGCTGATGTCCATCACCTGTGAGATCTGTCCACTCTTGGAAAAGTTTTTAACCATTTTCCACTCCCATTGTCCACAGTTGTCCCCCTCCCACTTTGGAGAACCTAAGGCCCCTGCTGGTCATGCCGAAGACAGAGTACCAGACTCCTGCACCCACATGCAGGGCAGGGCTACTCTTGCTTTACCTACCACCTGGACAGCAGTGCTACATCACAGGGCTTCCTAAATTTCTTTTTAACAGTGCTTTCCCCTCCAAATTCAATGTGTTGGCCCCTGTCGTAGTGTTTGACCACCCTCAGTGGGGAGAGCTTTTTCTCTTATGTCCAGTAGACTTTCCCCTTCTTGTAGGTTGCATCTATCAGCTCCTGCCCCTTGGCTCTGCAACTCTGGGCACTGGTCCCATCTTCTCCATAAACCCCTTATAGGCAGCACAAGACAGTAATTAGATCCACCTCTTCTCCATATTGAGCAAACCCAGCTCCCAGCTGCTGCCTAAACACCACGTGCTCCAAAACCCTTTGGTGACTCTTTGCCAGGCTCTGTCTAGTGTGCCAGCCTCTCGTTAACACAAGGAGGAAGCCCAACACAGTCCACAGCACACAAAACTTCATTTCTCTTGCCCTGGTGGCCGTGCTGCTGCTGCTGCAACCATCACGCAGTTCGATTCCATCTCTTAAGGGCACACAGCTGATTCATGTTCCACTTGATGTTGCTCAGGACCCCCGACCCTTCTCTACAGCCCTCTTCCAGAGTGCTGTGGGTAGGAGAGGAGCACCTCCCATCCAGTCCTTGGTGTGCAAACTCTCCTTTGCCAAAGAGACAACCTGTCCTGGGGTCTTCAGCCCCAGTCGAGCACTTCACCTCTTGCTTTTTCACTAGGTTGCCACCTTCCCTAAGCAGAGGATGACAGTTGCTTTTCCACCATTTGCCTGTTGTCCAAGAACCTGCTTGCAATTCAAGGAGTTGTTCAGCAGAACATCGCATCTTGCAGAAATGTAAGTTTGACAGAGGGCTTCTGTGCCCATCCTAGGGCATCTTGAGTCAATCCTGATGTTTTCTTGTTCTCACCCGATGCTCTGTCTTTTGCTTCCTCTGCCTCTTCCTGTTTTATATAAGGCTGAATCACCACTGTGGACCAGAGTGCTCTGCCAGATGACTGATCCTGGGCTGGGGCCAGGGGCATGGAGCCAGGATGGATTGATCCTGTTGTACAACATATGGGATTTCTGGGCCCAAGCCTGGAGGGTTTGGGAGGAGGAGAGGGACCAGGAGCCAAGCAAAGCCAAGACAGCTCCTGGGACATGAGGCAGCAAGAGCGGGGAGCCGGATTTGCTGTGGGTATTTCTTAACAGTGGGTTTGGTTGAACCAGACCAGGCTGCCTTCCAGTATGGCCCGGATCGTATCTCTTCACCAGACTCCTTGGTGTCACAGCTACCACACTAACTGGCTCCTCAAGGCTAGAAAAGAGGTCCTCTTCTGCATGGAAACATCCTTCTGCAGTTTCACTGCCTTTTTGCGCTCTCGTGCCCCAGTAACAAGCAGCTGGAACTGACAGAGCTTTTTCAAGTGGTTTTTGAAGTGTCTTTGCTAATTGTTCTTACTTTTGGGTGGGGGTTGTTCCTTTTGGTCCACACAAAAGAGCAGAAGTGATTTGTGCAGGTCCCTCTGGTTACAAGTAATGAAGGTTCCTCTTCTCCTGGAGCTCAGACACGCTTGCACATTATTAAGATGCAACAAGTTACTTCATGCTGCACCACTCCTGACATCTGTCTGGCTGTGTGCTTTCTTACCCAGTGACGAATGCAAGATGACTTGAAATGTGTCAGCCCATGATGAGGGCTGGGAAAGTCGAGGCAAGCACAGCAGGCGCATACGGATGGAGGAAGCATGGGTGGAGGGTGCCAGCATGTAACTGACAGTCACTGCATTGCATGTCTAAGCACAGGGTCAGCCAGTGACCAGCAAGATTAAACATTTATATGCTGTTAATGACATTGTCAATAAACTACAGCTTCACTGCAGGCTGCACGGGTGTACACTGTGACTTATTAGCCCTTGGTGACTTAATCAGTAGGTTGCCCTCTTCTTCATAAACCAAACCCTTCCTCACTTCAAAACCTTTGCCACGTGTCCTTACTCTTTTAGGAACCTGGCAAATATATTTTCACTCTCTTCTGACAGTCTGCTTAAACAACCATGCATAGATTGTTGCCACCCCGTGTTATTTTTCTTATTACTCCCAGTTAATCACTTGGTGCTGATTTATCTGTGCCCCAAGCAGCTTCACCTCTGTTGGTGTTTCACGATGCTTTTCTGCTGGGCACAGAAACCTGACAACAAAGGTGTGTTGCTTCCAGGCAAAACTTTTCCCTGGTACATGCCGCTCTTTGGCACCCAGCCTTACCCATCAATCCACAGGTCAGGGATGCTGAGACACAGCTCCCGGGCCTCTCTCTCTCAGCAGCAGCAAGGAGGGTTTATAGTCTGCTCAACCCATGGAGGAGGAGCAGGCAAATTGCTCACAGCATGTCCTTGCAATCTGGGTGTATCCCTCTCCCGTGGCTTTTGTGAGCAAGCTGCAACTAGAAAAGACTTCCAGCATCGCTGCACCAGATCTCTGCCTCTGCCAAAACCAGCTGAATCTGCTTGCACCAGTTTTCCACACCATTTACCCAGAGGTTTGTTTTTGTCTATCAGCTCTTTATGCCACTGATTGCCCTAGGTTCCTAGCAGTTTTGAACTGGTGACAGATGACAAACGTGAGAAAAGTCTGCTGAAAAAAAATCAGGACCATCTTAAATCATTTTGCCACCTTTCTGTCGCTATAGCATTCCAGGGCTGGGAGTGCGTGATGACTTTGACCTTGATTATATTGATGATAATATATCTGCACAAACACTATGTGTGTATATACATATACACATATACACGTGCAAAAAAAAATGAGCCAAATTTTTCTTTACATGTCCTTTTAGTGCCACAGGAATATGGGATTGAAAGGGACCATTTCTGTTGACTAAGTTGGCATATGTTTTCATTTTATCCTCTTCATAATCTCATAATCTCCTCTATTTCCATTTTCTCTTTTTTTTTTTTTTTTTTGGTCTCCCATGAGTTTCCAGCCTTTTGGGGAGGCTTTCCAGAGTATGGATCTTCTCATGGTCACTGATTTCTTGCCTAAATTTATTAATGGGTATTTTATCTCACTTTGCTCTTGTGCCAATGCTGCCCTTTGATTGGAGCAACTCTTTCCTCTCCTTCATGTTTAATCCCTTGATGTACCTCCTTTGTATTCTCCCAGTTTCCCTTTTACTGGAGTATCCAAGCTAAGCTCTTTGTGCCTCATGTATGGAATATGTTTCTGTCCCCCTGCTTGCGGTTCGAGTCTTACCAAGCCATGGTTCCTGATGAGCCCATCTTTCCCCAAACACAGGTGACTGGAAGAACTGGCTGTTCTCCCAACAAGGACTCGGTGGTGCAGAGCACAACAACATGAACACTTCCCTCTCTTCCCTGGAAACACTTTGGCTGAGAAATCCCAGAATTGCATTTGCTTTCATACATGTGCATCACATCAGCACCACAGTTCTTCTTGCCATCGCACACTAAAACAAGTTTCTTCTCCCCAGGCATCCCACCACAAAGCCCATTGCTGCCTCACCGTCCTTAACTTTGCCTCCCTTTCTGGCCACAAGCCCCCATACGTGTGACCCAGGTCTGAGTGTCCTGCACCATGTTTCTAATATCTTTGGACAACCTTCATCTTCTTGCTTCAGGTCATGAGTGGACCATCACATCTTTTGCTCAGCTGTAATCCTGGCTCTCGGTGCTGAGTGTGTTGTACAAAGTCAAGACTCAGCCCCATCCTTTTGCCTGATCCTGTGGCTCAGTAGTTCCCTGTGCCACGTCTGTGAGTTTACCCACACTTTTTCTTGCCCTTCCAGAGAAGAGCAGTCTCATTAGCAGTAACAGGGTTATCCTAACTCAGCTATGCTAGATCTCACTTCACTTGGTTCATGTGAACCTTAGACATAACAATTTTCCCCGCCTCCCTACACCTGGGTGAAGCAATTTGTAATTACAGGTTCTAGCATTACTCACTCCTGGCCTCTGGCATGACTCCTGGGACTTTAAGGTGATACACCGCAGTGAGTGCAAGCACACCTGTCTTTTGTTCCCAGATGCTGGTGTCCTGCTTTTCCACCCTTGTTTCCTCTGCAAGGGCTGTTCACACAATTTCACGGCACAGACACTTTGGGTTGCCCTCTGGCAGTCCTGCAGTGAGAGCTCCGGGAGATAATGTGTCTCAAGAGGCAGCAATCACTAAATGTCTTTGTCACAGCATTGCAATAATTTCCAGGTCCTCTTCTAAATGGAAAACCCTTAATAACATGGCTCTCCTCTTTCCATGTGGTATACAGGAACTTGTTAATGCGTATCTCATTGGGGTCCCTGGGCACCTGGACTGATTGCCCCACATGAGCAGCAGAGCATGCTGCCCATCCAGCGGCACCCTTTCCAAAATAATTCAAGAAATGACATCCAGCTGTTGTCACATCAAAACATGTGATCCTTTTGTAGACGGAGGAGAAAAGGGTTGTACCCTCACCAGGTCGGGTGATACCTCCCCATGTTGAGCCAGGGGGTTGCCCCCCACCCTGTGGGAAGCCCCCGCCTTTATACTTGTATAGTTTGCATGATGATTTATCTGAGGTATCTGCTTTTATGGACGCGGTGGTTTCACAGGCTTAGCTTCTCCATAAAACACTTGCTCAGTGGTGAGGTGCTATGGATGCTCCAGGACACAGGACCAAGCAATGGTTCATGGCAGGTTTCAGATCCACCCACAGCCAGGAAGAGCAGTGCTTCCCAGGGAACAAACACAGGTGAGAAAGCCTCAGAGTTACTTTGCTTTGTAAACACACCAAAACATTTTAAAAATAAAATTACATTTGTAAGAAAACCCAGATCCTACTGAACACATTCCTCCTACTTAAAATTTTATCCTGAGGTAGCCCAAAAGCTTTGCAAAAGGCACACAGCACATCTTCATTAAGATAAAGCTGCCACAAGGCCAAGGGGGAATAGCAAGAATTACAATTTGTTGAAAATACTCTGTGCTACACAGGGAGGAGTTTTGGCCAGAGATGCTGGAAGCCATGTGTGATGGAGGACTGGAACAGCTGTTCTGTGGAGGACACGTATTCCACTTCGGCGTTTATAACTCCTCCTGTTTCGAATGAACAGAAGCCCTGAAAAGTTTTGAAATTAGTCACTGAAGGGTTCGGACTCATTTGAGACAGATCAAAGCGTTTCGTTTCCACTGTGACATCATTCAGTGGCATTATTTACAAGGGAATTTTTTAAAACGTGGAAAAAAAAGTGGGTTTGGGACATAAAGCAAAAGAGTTTCCTTCTTCAATGCAAAAGCAGGACCTCCTGGGACTGCCATACACTTTGCTTCTATGTTTTGCTCTCCTAATTTAGATTTTGATAAAATGTGTGCAGCTTTTGAAGGCTGTGAGTGTTGGACTTGGCATGATCACCAGTAAAAAAAATCTACATTAGTAAATCTAACGGAAACCATAGAACATACACAGCAGTGAAGCTTGGTACAGCAGTTCTGCTGACCCTTTTGCATAACATCAGGATAAAATAGATAATGCAAAAAGCTTTGCACTCAGGGTCCTTTTTCTCCAAGGACCTCTTTGCTGTTGGACACAATCTAGGCCAAGAGTTCAGTGGAATTCAAACAGAAACTAGCCTTTACAGGGGGAAAGAGACAGTTGCAATAGTGATTTAAGGAAAACTGAGGGGGCGATAGCCCAGATGCTTCTCATTCCCTGGCACGGCTCAGACCTGCCCGGAGCATCTCAGCAGTCGGACCTGAAAGCTTTGCCCCACAGCACTTCGCTGCCCTCACTTACCCAGAGGGCTGCAGACACTCCCTACACAAATTCCTGCGTGTCACACTGATTGACTGGATGTTTGCAGTCAAGTTTGCTCTCTAATCCGCTCACTTTCAGCTAAGCATCCAGGGAGGACTCTTCCCCGAAGAGTTACGGCTCTACGAGACCACAGCTAGGGTTTGCCGACAGGGATCGAATGAGTGGAAAAAGTGGGGAGGGGGTTGCTGGAAAAACGCAGAGGTATTTTTTAAGATGCTGATTTAGAGTGCTATTAAAAATGCTGCCCACATAGCCTTTTAACCCTCAAAGATATCAGATAACTTTTTTTTTCCTGCCGTGAGATGAAGTGGCTGTCATTATCTGCGAAGGTCTGTATCATATTGGAATCTGCCGGCGCAGGTCAGTGAGTCCGTGGTGTTCTGGTCCCAGCTCCGGCGCTGAATTACATTTCCCAGGCACAATGGCTGCAGAATGGGTGGGTGCTTTGTCATTTAAACTGCATAAAGAGGCAGAAATTGATTTTTATTGTGGATCTTCATATCTAATAAAGCTCTGAGGGGCTCTTTTCTTCTCCGATTGAATGGCCATTGAATGCTTTCAATCTAGTTCTGTGTTTCATGCCTAAACTGAATAGTGGCAGGAGGAAAATAGATGGGGGGAAGAGAGGCCAAGTCACTTTCCAGATTGAAAAGGATACAGAAGAGAAATAAATAAAAAAATAAAATAAAGTAAAAATGAATCACAAAAAAAAAAAAAAAAAGCCATTTAAGTGGAAAGGGGAACTTTCCTGATGCTGAGGAAAAATTGCTTTGTGCAATGCGCACGCGCATGGCTGTGCCCCCAGCTACATGCATGAGGACGTGGCTGCATGCAGCTGCATGGTGGTGTGGAAAGACATGGGACTCAATCAAATGTTAACAAGGGCCCTGATGTTACCTGCATCTCGATGCTGTGCTTTGGGACTGGAAATTTCCAGCTGCCCGGTCAAGACGTGTTAATACTGCACATCCCAGAGATGCCCTGCGTGCGTTGCCCTCAGTAACTAATATTTCGCTTAGGCTGCTATAAAATGGGAATGACTCAGTTTATGTTGACATTAATTAGAGGAGAGATTGGTTTAGAATACAGTGTTTTTTAATGTAATTAGTACCTAGTTCATCACGTCCTCCTCAAATCAACAAAGAGACAATAATACATAATGGCTTTTCAGTTACTCTTTGATCTGTATTGCTCATTTAGTCCTGTTCCCCTTGGGAAGCTTCATCACAATTAACAAGGCCAGTAGTGTTAGCATTAATTGGTCTTGCTGATGGTCTGATCTAAGGTCCTAAGGAGTCCTCCTGTAGCATTGCAGGCTGTGGTCAGACACTCTTGGGAGCTCTGACTAATTGAATGTTGAGTCTCTTGATCGTTAGACCCAGGAGAAATGGTCATTGCCTGCTCGTAGGCTCAGCCTCTGAAGCAGCAGTCCATGGGATGAATGAAATGCTTCCCGACAGCACCTGCAGGACTTGGAAGGGGTGTCACGAAGCAGCCGACTTCACTAGGGTGCCCCCCTGCCCACACCACCAAACTGGCAGTTTTTTGCACACCAGCATCTTCAAGTTCTTTGACTCCAGCATGTGGAAACTGAGCTCAGAGGTGTCAGGATATAAGAAGCCTGTTTCTTGTATGGTCATTTTTATCGTTTTCAGTATGCAAGTGTGATTTGACTCATGATCTTGGACCTTCAGAGCCAGCACTGGGAATCCCCTCTAACACAGACTGGTGCGGGAGGTGTTAGCAGCAGCCCAGCTCAAACCACAGGGAACCTTTGATATTGAAGAACGCATTCGGATTTAGTTTTCTTGCAGCTAGCCAAAGCCCTGCTGCAGGTGTCTGTCTTCTTAACTACAGCAAAATTAAGGACATGAGAACTATAAACTCTTGATGAATCCTGAACCGGAGCAAATGTAAAACTCTCAGCCCTGAGCCTGAAGAGCTGGCCCTTCCTTTTGAGCCATTAAGTTATTCAGCATCCCTGTCCTTCCCTGCATCTAAGGGCATTAAAACCTCCCTGAGACCCTACTGAAATGTCCAGTGCCGCCTCAGAGCCACTGCTGAGCCACTGGGTATGGTGGTCAGGAGGGCAGTGGGCTTCCTGGCAGCCCATGGATGCTCTGGTTTCCTTTTCATTAAGGCCTCTCTCACATACACCCCCAGTTCCTTTATTCTCAGCACATAAAAAATAAGGGAAATGAAAGATGCCAGCTAGATCTTCCCTTTCCTGTCTTGAAGAAGAAGAGAACTTTAAAAGTTCAGCAAAGGAAATCTCCCACTGGATACATGACTCCTTCCCTGCATACTTCCTTCAGGAAAGAGATTTTCCTTAGGCTGCTATAAAATAAGAATGACTCAATTTATCTTGACATTAATTAGAAGAGACATTGGTTTAGAATAGTGGGGTTTAATGTCATTTGGCTTTTCACCTACCTGTTTCATCACCCTCAAAAATCTCCTCCAAATGGCTTTGGAGGTAAGCCCGAGGCAGTCAAAGGAACGCCAAAAAAGCAGGGTGGTTACAACCTCAACTTCTCTCTGAAAATCTTAGAGCAAACCAAGTTTCTCAGAGAGTGGGAAAAGTTAAAGTGCTAAGGAGTGTTTGTCATTCTCTCATCCCATGGCAGAGAGCTCAGCACGAACCATTGTGAAAGGACCTGCCCTTCCTAGCACTGAGAATTATCTTTTTGGAAACTGGGACCCCAGTTGGGTATGTCAAGTGAGGCATCTGGGGGAAAGCGAAAAAAGAAAAGAGCAAAACTGCAAGTTGTTGGTACAAATCCTGGTTGTCTTTGCCAGGAGCTCAGCACAATCTTGATATGCATTGATGATCCAGAAAACTGAGAAAATGCTAGGCTGGATTCAAAAAGAGAATAATACTGAAAACGCTGTAATGGAATTACAGAACTGCATGATACTCCGTCACCCAGAATAATGTTTTCTATTCCGTCCTCCCTGCCTCGAAATGTAGACACGGGAAAGGTCTAGAGGAGGGCAAAGGAAATTATTAAGGGCATGGAAAGACGTCCATGCAAAGGGAGATTAGAAAGATCATGGCTATATAATTTAGAGACGACATGAATAAGAGAAGCCATGATAGAGATACATAAAATAATTTGCCATTTTCTGGTTTGCAAAGCTTTTGTGAAGTCAGTCTGCACTGGTTTTCCTTCAGATCCACGCAGGACTCAGATGTGTTTGGCAAGCAGGAAAACAAACATCATGGAGCTGGAGGGCATTCTCCAAGAGCCTCAGGTATGGAGTATTATCTGAGATTCAGAACATCATTTTAAGTAATGTGGTCCTTCTTCTGGTCCTGGACGCAAGGACCTTTGTATGAAGAAGGAGATCTCTCAGGAGCCCCTGCCCTTTGGTTTGGGGGGAAGCCTCAGAGGAAGCCCCTTTGCCCTACCCAGATGTCAGTAACACAGTATTGTTGTCACGTCCACCGCTTACTTTCTTCATACGTCCTTCCCTCTCAGGGTCTCACCATCTTTGGACTGGCAGCACAGGTCATTCACTAACATCTTGGCAAAGTAAGAAGCCAGCCCCTTCCCTTGAACTGGCTTGTGGCCAGAAGGTCCTGCCCTAGACCCTGCTCTAACATCTCATGTTGGAGACCTCACTTTCTGCAAAACTTCTGGTGACTTGAATGAGGTTCACACAACTCACCAAGTCATTAAGTTCATGTTGCTTTTGAACAGGGCTGTGTGGAAAGTGCCATGCTTTCCTGCAGGTCTGATCTTTCACATCCCATCAACACCTAAAAAACCTAAAGGCAACCAAATCCTTGTTTTCAACCCAAGGCAAGGATGAAAGCGAAGCTTTTGACCTGGAAATTGTCTCTCAGTAGAGTGAGGGTCTGACTCCCTTCCCAGAGGGTATTTTGTGTAAATATTCTGGGAACCGTTTCAAGCAAAGCATTTCAAAGAGAATATGAATTTTGGAGGGATACAAAAGGGCCTGAATACTTGTCCATTCCTTCCAACTGTACTGATTGGCCTAATAAAAGGTTATTAGATCTCTCTATAAGAAGTCACCTCTATTCAAGAGGGAGCACTTCACACACTTATGATACCATCCAAACTCCACGCCTTTCAAAAGAGTAGTCTTAGACAACGACTCACTATCTGTGGGCCAGAAGGGAAAGGGGGAGAAAACCCCAACCCAGCATACAACAAAGGTATGAAGAATCCAGGCAATAAAGGTGCATGTAAGAACGATCCAAATTAAATGGTGAGATTCCAGCTGGACTCAAGAGACATAAATACCTCATCTAACCTCAACTCACAATGAGCCGCCGAGGACAGAAATGAAAGCAGGGATCAGATGAGTGCCAAGTAGTTTGTTCTCAAGTTCCCCCAAAGAGGAGAGAGGTCTACAGCACTTAACAGAATCATTTCTGTTTGCTTCAGGTTCTGCTGAGGTCCAGAATTAAAAAGTCCAGGACATTCTGAAAAGCTGGTGGAAGCAGTAGAGGCACTTGGGGTGCAGGATCATGGCTGGGTTGGGGAAAGGCTGCATTGCTGAAGCAATAGCGATGAAAGCAGGCTCTCCCAATGAGCCTGGGGAGGGAGGAACGCGAGTCGGGGCTTGGGGTACCTGTGCGATGGCACTTACTTTTCTCTATAGTTTCTGGGTGTATGCAAGTCTGAAAACAGCATTTCTCAAGGCAGCTGGTTTCCTGAAAAAAAAAAAACCCACCCACTTTTGATGTCACCAGTTAACAGCAAGGAAAACATGAAAGGCTTTTGAATGATGGAAACGGTTGAATAGACTTGTGCATGTTGTCTAATAGTGAAGTCTTGTACTCTTTGCTCCCCAGCAGCATTTCGCAGCAAAGCCTGGGGCGGAAGGACAGGGTCTCAGCCAGCCCCCCTGGGCAGGCTCGAGCACATACAGTCTTCTAGGACATGCGGCTGTTTCCTTGCCAACACAAGGTCCGGACACTTGAGTACCATCAAGGAATACCACAGCAGACTCAGCTGAAACAGAGATCTTTCTCCACAGCTTAGAATAAGGCAAATCAAGTTCCACTGATTCTCCCCTAAATGAGGAGCAAACTTGCTGAAATAGCAGCTCAGACAGGTTAGAGATGTAATTGTTAAGCAAGGCGGTGCCCAAAATTACAGGCCAGCTGGCCAGGAGTGTTATAGACTGAGTAGATGTGAGTTCCTGAGCTTTGAACTGCCTAGCATTCTCATTAAAACATTCATGCTGGGATGTATAATGTCTCCAGACTGGGAAAAAAAAAAAAAAAAAAAAAAAAAGCAGCTAGGGAAGAAATAGAAAGACAGAGCCAAAGCTGAAACAAATCCTCTCTTGAATACCAGGTCTTAAGTGTAGGTTATGAGTTCTTTAAAAAACTTAGCCTAGAGGATAGGAATAGCTGTAAAAAGTCATCTTTATTTTTGTTATCCACTGTCGGCAGCCGGCTGTCCCCAAAGCTGAGGAAGATGAAGGACAGATGCTACTCTCCTGGGCTTTTTTGACCGACGACCCCAGCTGTAAGTGAGTCTGATCCAAGGGGAGGGCTGCGCCGAGGGTCAAGGATCGGGAAGTTTCAAAAGTGCCACTCTGTGGCCCAGGGCAAGCAGCGATAAGAGCTCCAGGTGAAATGGTCAAAGCCAGGCTGAAATGAGTGATAGCGATGGCTAATGCTGCAGATTGCGACCTGTGACACCGGTTAAGTTTGTCAGGCTTAAAGCGTCGAGGGGATTTTCTCTGTTTCCCTCTGAAGCATCCTCCCTTGTTTGCAGTGTCGCAGATAGGCGTCACTCATGCTGGATTTGTCTGAGTCCCTGTCAAAGCCAGATTTATTCACGGGAGTCAGTTTTGCCATGGAAAAATAAACAGCATCTTCTCCCTACAGGGATATGGCTAGTCTGTGTTTAGTGAAGACAAACCCTCCAGGCAGCTCCTGGAAGACCAGCTCATCTCCATCTCTGGCCCCTCTCCTGACCCACCTCTCCATGAGAGGGCAAGCACGTGCAACCTTGTTCAACAGAGCTAGCTTGTGTCTACCATTAACTACAGCAGATGCAAATATTCATGAAAAATTATCCAAGGCAAAATTGCCTTTTCCACATGTCACTCTTCCACCTTTCTTCTACCTCACAGCAGAGAGCAGCATGGCTATCTCTGAACAAATTAGTTGCTTCAGTTCATTTTTTAACCGCTGCAAGAGGCAGGATTTGGAGATGGATGGCCTTGCATTCCGAGCTGGTAGGAAAAATCCTCTATTTCTGCGTGCCTACAGAGATTTTAGATCAGAAAAGGATCTTGTCTGAAATCCATGTACACAGTACATGGTCTTTTTGTGCCATTGAGGAGGCAGCACCGGGCAGTATTAATGCTGCAATTCTATAACTGCCGTACCTGCTAAGTAGTTTCTGTATTGTTCATACTGTCATTTGCTTGTTGCAATATTTACCTGCTTGTGCACTTGCTGTTTCGGGGGTTAACAGTGTGGGTTTTATCCTCAGAAGTGTCGACATCTGGGATCTGGACAGGGTTCTGGTAGCAGAGATGGGTCCTACAGGTTGGCTGGTGTCGGCACCGCTGGGTGCCGTTCCCTTTGCCGTGGTCTCAAGCTGCCCTGTTGCAGTGGTCCCTGGTTTTCACCAGGACTCTCACCTGCAGTGCTCTGCTGGAGCATGTGCAGCCGCAGAAGCTCTTCCTCATCTCTATTAAAAATATTCAAAATGATGCAGGGAGTAGAAGTTTGAGTTAATTACAAATTATTCTCGATTTCACTAGCATTTTATTAACAAATCCACATTAATCCAGTATTAAAGCAGGGCGGGATTATAGGATTTCTCTCATCTGGAGCTTGGAGCAAGGGAAGTCTATAATAAACCTACCTATTCATTTGACACAAAGCTGTTCTATTAAATCTACCACAACATGTGCCCCCCCACCCCCCCCACCCCCCTTCCTTGCGACGTACATATGCAATCCTATACAATAGAAACAGTATATTTTTATGATTAACTAGAATGGATACAAAACTGATCTGGGGTAAAAGTGCCTTTCCAGCAGCTCTGGCCTTGAAGACACTTCTCTGGATTTCCAGGCTATGCAGATGACCTGCTGGGGACATCTTCCACCTGGTGGAGACCTATCGGCCACCCTGCTTGAGTCCCTTTCCACCAGTGGAAAAGCTGACCCCATAGCAACCTATTTAACTGCCTGCATGTGCTTAAAAGTGAGGTGAGATCATGTGAAAGGATGCTTCCTCTGCAAATTGAGGCTTACACCAGAAGGTGGAACACACGGGAGGAAGAAAAGGATCTGAGCGCGTTTGGAGAGAGCTGGAAGAAATAAGATGGAAAAGCAGAACTGTTTCATCTTGATCCTGCCACGGTCCTCAAAATTGTCTTGAAAGTTTTCACAGAAAGGAGCTAGCTGAGGGACTGAAATAGTTTGCTTTAAGATATAATCCTTTTAATAAAATGTAAGGGTCAGAATTTCACGTTGGCAGTGAACATTTTGCTAAATAGGGCATGATGAGTTGGCTGTTCTGCTCCCGGACTGGTCGCTTGTGCTTGCGTGTCGTGGTGTATAATAATTGCATGAAATTGCCGTCTCTGCTGGGGTTGGTGCAGGTTGATCGGTTCCAAGTGTAACAGCTCCTGAGCTGAAATTACTCTTCTTAGTTTTACAGACCTCTCTAACAAAAACATTCCCCCTGACAAAAAAATCTGGAGAAAATTAAGAACAAATTCAGGTTTTGCAGATCTTTATTGTCTCAGCCATGGGGGCACCATTAATATCTGAATACTGAAATTATTTCTTTTTATACCTACAAAAACTATCCATTTTCCCACAGGTTTTTGATGAAATAAAAAGGGGATTTACTCATGGATAATTCTGCTGATTCAAAAAGCTGCATTTCTGTCTCAGAAATCGGCATTTTCAGCCAAGTCTCATTGCTGTTACTCCTCATTTAGATGTGACAACAGGCTTGGGGCTCTTGTAGGAGTGAGACCAGCTGCCTCCCAGACATGTCAGCTGTCTGAAACACGCAGGTGATGGGGCTGGGGAACAGAGCTCCTTCAGAGCCGTCTTGGTTCTTTTTGGGTCTCTTTATATCACCTGCTGTCCAGGTCTGTTTGCCCATGAAGATTTTTGAGACTAGTACCCAAATGAACATGTGTTATAGAAGGGAGATTAAGCCCATTGCCACCACACTAACAGCTGTGCTCCTTTGGAGAGTGAAAGACAGCATTGGTTTTTTGGCAGAAGACTTTTATTTGGCCCTGGGGTCTGGACCTACAGTGCTCAGTTCTTTGGTGCAGATGGTTTCAACCAGAAGGGAGCTGGAGACCCCAGTGGCCGTCAGGAGATTTTATGGGGCCTTGCAACTACCTGCCCTTTGCATTCAGGAGATCAAACCTTCTGTCTGTGACTGAACACCCCAGAGACTTTTTGGGTGGATTACCCAGATGGCTACCTCTCCAGTGGGGTATGGCTCACTCTCCTGCTGTCAGCCTCCAGGGATGACAAACCTGCTGTTGGCCTCAATGTCTACCCCTTGAGCGAGGCAACAGCAGGGAGATATGCTACCTCAGGATAACAGCTCTTGCTTCTGACTGTCTCTGAGCTGGTAGTCTCGGTGTGTCCTCAGTACTCAGAGCCTGGCCAAGCGCTGGCTCCATGCCAGACATCTGCAGAGCTCCTCCAGCTCCTTGCAGAGCCAAGGGAGAGGCATGGAGAAGTGAGCAAGAGGGATGGTCACACCTGAACGGCAGAGTAGCAGGCGAATGCAGGCTGGGTTTTAAGCAGAGTGGAGCATGTATCCTTGGGTGTTTAATTCCTGCATGCCCTTCTGCTTTCACCCAATCCATGCTCTAAAGCAGATCCAGCCAAAGCCCAGCTTCCTCCTGCCCAGCTGGCATGTCACAAATGATGTCGCTTGTACCTGCAATCCAGCGACCCCTTGGTGACATTTGCTGGATGCACATGGGCAGGCAATCACTGTAGCACAGTGGTCCCTGTACCAAGGCATCAGTACGCCGTGGAGCAGCGTTTCTAACTATAGCCTTTTTCCACGGCCAGGTCACAGTGGAACGGCCAGCACCCCTCAGAGCACTGCTGGGGGCTGCTGGGGGGACCGGGGCGTAGCTTTCTTCAGAAGACAATTTATTGCCTATCTGCTCGTTGCCAGGTCTCTGCCACCTTCACTGCAGGCTCCCTGCCGGGAGATGGGGCCTTTTGGTGCTCTGTAATCACCGGCAATTTGGAGTACAAACAACCCTTTTGTGCCTGTCACTTAAGGAGCCCCCTGATAAACATGGCTGTGGAGGGAAGCTGACATGAATATATGAGATTCCTCCTGCCCACAGCCACTGCCAAGATCCTAGGCAAAATGCACCATCTGCATCAGGTCCTATTAAGTAAATTAATGCTCTGGAATTTTTAAAAAATAAAAACACGGTAAAAAGAGAAAGAGCCCAAGGAAGTTCTTTTACAAATTAGTCATGATTTGCAAGAAAAATGATGCAATCAAGGAAGCTCCAGGACAACAAATGACCCCAAGGCTGAGGCATCCATTAAGCAGACTGTATCAAGAAATTTCTTCTCCTCCATTTCAGCTCAAGAGCATCTTTTGAGGGTTTTTTTGGGCATGGGAGAAGATACGGATGCACATGCCTACTTATGCAGAAGGCAATGCTGCCCTGGCTGACCCTGACCTCGGAGCTGGCAGGGCGCAGTGGTACCCAACAGGAGCAGCATCCAGAGGACCCACAGCCTGTTTGCAGCTCAGCCCCCAGTTGGTTGGAGGAGCTGGCAGGGAAGGAACGACCTCGCTGTCACCCTGGACAAGCGACGTTGAGGACAACACAAGATCTGGGCCAGGGAAAGCAGAGGTGTCTTCCACGGGACCCCATCTTCCAGGCGGGGAAGGGGACCAGGGGCACGTTGCCCGTGGGAAATGCCAAGCTGCCTCTGCTTGTCCCTTACCTGTGACACAAGTCCCTGTCTACCAGCCTGCCTCGCCCCACCCCGAGCTCGCTCTTAATACAGCCAAACTCACGCCATTAAAAACATCTAAACAACATGCAGTACAAGGCTCCCCAAAAGCCAGTCTCAAAATAACTTGCACTCTAGAGCGAGCTGCAGACAAAGCTAAAGAAAAGCAGAGGAGCAGGCACCCTTCAAGCTAAAGCATGTTATTAAGGAATATTCCTTTTTGAAGTTTGTTGATTTTATTTTTATCATATTTTAGCACAAACCCTTTTCATGTTATAAATTAAGTAACTGCTGCAGAAGGGTTATGTTGTGGGGTTCTTTTAGATGCATTTCCTATAGAGAGATTTTTAAAGTTTCCAGTACAAAAAAAAAAAAAAAAATCATGGAAAGCTGTGTTGAATTATGTGATACATTGAAATTAAAATGAAATTCCAAATTATCTTGCAGTCAGGGGCTGATGTGGACTGAGTGATAATAAATAAAGGTTAAAAGGACATTGGCAAGTCTTTTTTCATGGCTTTCAATTTTTCCCCTCCCTGTTGTTTGTAAAAACCTCTTAGAAGATTAAAAATAATATTTCTTTCCCTATTGATTTTTTTTTCTTTTTCCACATTTGAAAACAGCATTTATTTATTTTCTGTGTTTCTAATGGAGCTGGGATTAATGTGGCTTTATTTGTTCTCTTCTTGGCTTGTGCTTTCGTCTCGCGGAGGGGCTCGATGCAGCCCAGGGAAGGGTCCGCATTAGCAGGACTGCACCCGCCCAGCACCAGATGCCTCATCGAAGTTCCAGCCAGAGGCCAAGGTCATCAGTAAATATTTTGACCCTGGGGCAGCCACACAAAAAGCTCAGCTCATTTCACTTTGGCACCTGATATCCCAAGGTCCAGGGTTGCACTGGCTCAAAGGCTCCATCCTGTTGTGTCCGGTGTTCTGGAGGGAAGAAGAGATGCAGTCCACTTGGAGGACCTGGAAAAATACGTGGTGGGAAATAAGTCTTTTCACCTGTCACAGGTCCCTGTGGATGGCAAGTCTTTAGCAAAATACCCTGTGCCCGCCAGAGGGGTGGGAGGGTACACAGGAGGATATTGCTTTTCAAAAACACCATTCTTCATCCTGGTGTGTGTTTGAGGTGAGCTCTGGTGGGGTTGGGGCATTTTCTCATTGTTACTGATCTTTTGGGGCATGGGGTCTGGATTTTTGGGGTGGGGAAAGGCAGGGTTTGAAAGCAATTTCAACATTAAGACTTTAGCCCACCTAGCTGTGTAAACGGTAACGGATACTGCAGTTTTCATTAACTGGAGGGGGAGGATTTTGGTGCAGTAAGTATTAAACTATTTGAAAATGCATGAGCAAGAGAAAATGGGGATAGCCATATTATTCGTATAAACAGTCATGATACTTTCAGACAAACAAAATTACCCATTTAAAATGGATGTATTGTGTGTGCCCGCAAGGATGGTTAACTAAAGGCACTTCCCAGCTAAGTTGTAGGAAAAGAAGAAAAGCTTATCTGCCTTGAGATGCTTTTGGATCAAGAGGAGGGGCTCGGTGCACTGCGCAGGCTGCTTGCACCTCCATGGGTGCCCACCTGGCCCTTCCAGCCTGGGAATCCTCATCTTCCCTCTGAAAATGCCCTGGGAGGTGAAAGTTGGGCACTAGTTTAACAAGTTTTGGTTCGACAGATTTTGGTAGGTCAAGCAGCTGCCTGCAGGAAGAGAAAACACCAGGAAAGATTATTTTCTTTCAGCATAATTCATCAGAACAGGGATAGATTTGTTTCTGGATGCCATGCTTCAGGTATATATTTTTTAATGTATTTAAAATATTAAAGATATAATCCTATCTCTCTGTGATAGAAGTTCAATTAAGCTGATATTTGGCCTTACCCTTGATGGTGAGGGTCAGTTCAGGGAAAACTGCAAGTTTTAGAAACAGCAGCAGCAAACTCCTAAATTAAGTATTTGGTGGGATCATTTATGGTGAGCAAAGCCTCCCATGCTTTTCCCCCCAGGTTTCCTTCTCGTCTCCTATTACCCCAGAAAACAAGGGACCAAATCATCCTTACCCTCCCCAACCCAGCCCACCCACAATTTTCTGTTAGAAAGACAAATCTTATTCTAGGGGAAGAGCAGTTTTCTCTAGTAAACACCAATTTCTATTAATAAAAAATGCATTTGTGTAACAGGATATGTTTTTCTGTCAATAAAACCTGGGTCACCGGGTGATGCTGGAGCTGTCTCACATAAGGCCCTGAGGACATGGGATCTCAGGAGCGTATCTGCCCACCTCCCCTGCCAAGATCAGCCACCACGTTGCTGAGGACCTGGCCAGGCGCTGGCTTGGCTTTCGGCTTTCGGACCCTTGGGGTGACCTTATCTTCTCAGAGGTGCTGTGAAGGTCAGTGCGCTGCAGACAGCATGGTGTGGGCTGCACCAAGGGATGAGCCATATTGGCACTAGAGCTGGCTGGAGGTACAGCCAGGACCTTGGGGCTCAAACCCAGCTTCCCCCCGCGCCATTCAGCAGGGAGCCAGGTCTTCAGCAGCTCTCATTACACCCAAAGCAAGTGCTGAAGTTGTCCAATCCCAAGTTTTTAATTTAATTGAAGGGAAGGAGGAGACTGACACAGCTCAGCAGAGACCTCTGCTCCTTGTGCAGCAGCAGTGCAACCACATGGCAGATGTGCAGCTGCCCAGCCATGGGCTGGAGCACGTGGTAATGCCTCCATACACTCCAGAGATGCTGTGTCATTTGCAGCGGTGGTTTTCCTCTTGAAAAGCCTACAGCAGCATTAGGGGGGTTGAAGCCACATGATAAGAACATTAGATATTATCCATGGCCCTCATCAGAAGTGAGAATGGAGGGTCTGGGACAGCTTCTTTTGGAAAGAGGAGCAGCTCTGCTGGAGGTATTTAGAATAAAAACAGCAGGAAAGGGAAAGATGGATTTATTTCAGTTCATCACCCTGAAAAAATGAAAATATCTTTTGCGCTGCTGCTCTGCACCTGTGGAATGCACTGCTGCAGGACACTGTGGCAGGGAAAAAGACACTTTTGCTTTTTAGAGACAGATTAAATTTAACTGTTTTTTTGGGATCATCCATCCCAAAATCCAAGTGGGGAGGAGGAGCCCTCTGCAGTCGATGGGGAAAGTGGCTTCCTCAGCAAGAAGTGGAGCTGGCTTACTGACTCGCAGCACTGGTCTCTTGCTATTGCCTGGAACAGGGCTGACCTCATTCCCACAGCAGGAATCGAGGTAACATCCCAAAAGCTAGGTCCGTGGGGACCAGCTCCTGGCACCCATTCCAGCACGATGCGAGTCCTCAACTGACAGAGCCTGGTGCGGGACAGGCAGGTTGTTTTCCTCATCAGCCTAGATGCTCTGTGGAGAGGAGAGTGGTGTTTCAAGGTGGTTGTTCGTACACCCACTTCAGAGAAGGGGTCGCAGATTGGGATATTGCATCTGCCTTTAGAGGGTTATAGGCCAGAGCAGGTGCCTTTTGAGCTCCGTGGTTCACACTGCAGCTGGTCTTACCTACATCACCTGCTGGGTCTGGTGGATGGAGTACAGGAGCTGGGCAGCACTGGCCTGTTTGAGCAAAGCAGTCACTCTGCTTCGCTGTTGTCTTGAACACCCAATATTTTGGGCAGAGAGGGAGGCTGGGCTTGCGGATGAGGTGCAGGGTGAAGATGCCGGGGATGCAGCCAGCGCACAGGTGATGGTGCCACCAAATCTGTGCCAGCCAGCAGAACTGTGCTAGCAAGCCCCTTTGGTGCAGCAGCAGCAAACATGCAAACCACCCCTTGTCCTGGAGTGGGTTGTCCATGCATAAAGATCTGCTAGCACAAGGTGTAGCATTCCCTTACAGCACGCTGGCACCCCCGCCCCTCCTAGAGAAGGTAGGGGATTTATTCCTTGGTGCCTCAGCATGTCACTTATAAGACAAAAGCTATTAATGCTTCTGTTTTTTGTTCAGGCTCTAAGCTCTTTAGAAGGGGGAGAGCCTGCCAAGATACATTTGTATAGGACACAGCACAGTACAAACTTACAGTAAAAAAACCCCCAGAAATATCCATAACAGAACACCGCCAAGAGATGCTGCTGGGTTTTAATTCCTTGTGACCACTCCTTGGGATGGTAGCTGGTGTTTTAGGGTCAGCAGCATGCCAAAAAAGGGTGCTGAGAGACAGGCAATTTCATTTCTTTGGTGCACAATGCAACTTAAAAACCTGTGTGAACCCAGTATTTCCCAGGAGAACAAGGTGTGTTTCCCCCAAAAAAAAGAAAAGAGGGAAAGGCAGAGCAGCAACCCCTCACTGGGGAGTGGCAGTAAATCTGGGCATGAGCCTTGGCTCTCCCCCATTTCCCTTAGTCAACGGAGAAATGTCCATGAGCAACGGGGATGTGATCAGCTTCACGGAGCCTGCTCTGCATCCTCGTAGGAGATGTACATTAAATATGCAGGATCCGTCTGCAGAGGGTTTGTTTTTTTTTTTTTGGCGGGGGGGGAAGGAGAAGGGGAGTTAAACAAAACCCTCCCAGTTTTCAGGTCTGCACTGGGAACCCAGCAACAAGTACAAAGGCTGCTTGGCTTGCAACTCTGAAGTTTCGCCAGAGCAGACTTTCTTATCACTCTGCCTACAACGTGTATGATACTTTATTAGCATCTTCCACGGTAATCCCAGCAAAACTGAAGGAAAAAAAGTGTCAGATCAAAAGGGGGAGTATGAAAGCAGGCGGTTAAGCAGGTTGCTGGGATGCTAATGATTGCTTCCTTCATTCTCTGAGTGTCACGCACAACATCTCTAAGCCCAGCGCAACGCGTAAGCCACACAAATAGCCATATTTGTTAACATTCATGTGACTCTTTCGTCTGAGCTGTATTTCCTTGAGTACACCACAATGAAGAGTTTCTTTTAATAGGGATCAACCAGGAAAAACAACTGTGAGGGACTTTTCTCTCCCTCTCCCTCCCTCCCTCCCTCCCTCTCTCACTCCCTCTCTCACTCTCTCTAAACCTTTTACACTGCGGTTGAACAAGCCTCTGGATAAAGACTTTATCCAAAAACCCCCTCTTTAAAGTTATTTCAAATTTCTCTGCAAGGCTTTCAGAAATCTGTTTGTTTGAGGGCAGAATTAGATGTGACCGGCGTTTTATTGTGACATAAAACCATATTTCTTCCCTGGAAGATTAAAAAATAAAATCGGTTAATAAGAAAAGCTGTCAGCAACAGAAAATGGCTGACATAATCCGTTTATCCTCCGAGCAATAAAGATATTGGTCCTTGGGAGTCTATCCTCTCTCTCATGTTATTTCGCCCAAAACATTATCTTCCCAGCATTCTGATGGATTAAGAAGTCATATGGGAGATAGCAGGGAAATGACAGATACAAAAAAAATAATATCCTTTCATTTCCCCTCCTCCCTGCACTCTCTCTCTCTCTCTTTCTCTCCTCCGTTTTCTCCCCGGCCCCTCCTTCCCCTGCCTCCCTCTCTCTCTTCTTCTCTGTCCCCTTGGAAAAGTGGTCCATCTCTTTATTCCCGGCGTCCCAGTGCTCTGCTGAAGTCCCAAGCCGCTAACCCCCGTGCAGTGGGGAGAAGCAGCACAGAACTTCTTGTGCGCCCTGGTCCCACTCACGCAGATGGATGCTAACAGCTTGGCACCATTCGATATCTGAATACTCCGGAATTTTTAGGAGCTGTAGTCACAGCTCTCTGTCCCTGTGTTGAAGCATGTCTGGGCAACTTGCTGGAGGAAGAGACATTAAACCCACCACTGGGTTTGAGTGGAGCAGAGCTGGGGCACTTTCCTGGGTTTTTTTGGTGGAGAAATCTATGGATGGAAGAGGGCCCTGGTCTCTGGAAAACTCTCCTGCACTCACAAGCGTCTTCTTGATGCCCTCTTCTAGCAAAGTGTGGCCACTAACAAAGGTCATCTCCAGAGCAGATAAGTGAGCAGTCCTGGTGGCCTCATTCTTGGTCTTGGGGGCCATTGTCTGTCTGTCTTTCTGGAGGCCCTGGGGCTACTGGAGACAAAACACAGCACAAGGCTGAGGTCCTGGGGCTCTAGGATGCGCCACTTTGTCCCTGTGTCTGGTGGCTTTCTGCTCCACTTGAGTAGCCTTTACCTTTCCCCTTCTCTCAGGGAACCTGAAAAGCCCCCTCTGCCACCATCCCTGTCCTGCCATGGCTCTGTCTGACCAGGGCTTGCTCTGATGTCAGAACAAAATCCCTGAAAGGCTTTGGAGGTGCAGGGCTCAGGGCTGGGAGGGACACGAGATGATACTGTTTAATCCCTTCCCCCTGCCCAGGGCAGGATCATGCAGATTGAAAGCATTCCTGAGGGATGTTCACTTAACCTCTTCCTAAAAACATCCTACGTGTGACTGAGGCCACTCCGCCACCTCCGCAGGAAATTTATTCCAGTGCTTCTCAATCCTTAGCACCAGTGTGTTTCTCTGAGCATCTGACTTAAATCTTCCATGCTACAGTTAGGGCTGTTACTTCTCTTGCTGTCCCCAGCAGACATGAAGAACAATTTATTGTCTTTCTCTTTTCAGCAGCCTTTCAGCAAGCAGAAGACCATCCAGAGAAGAAATGAACAGAGGGAATGATCTTCTCATTCTCCTCATCTCACCTGTTCCTTCTCCAGGTGAACCTTTCTTGCAAGGTCGTGTTTTCTTGATCTACAACCATTTTCCCCCTTGTCCTGTGCTGAGCGTGGGGTCTGCTGCCGCTCAGCCTGGCTCCTCGGGGCCGCGGCTGGGGAAGGCTCCTCTCGTCCATCCCTGTCTTCATCGCTGTCTCGGGTCACCTCACAGCCCACCTCAAGCTCCCCTCTCAGTTACAGGTGACTGAAATGTGCTGCCAGGGTTTCTTTTGTCACAACAAGTCAAAATACATGAAAATGGAAGTTTTAAAGAAAAAAAAAATGCAATGCTGCCTGCTCTGGCAAACTGTCATGGAAATATTCCTCTCTTTTTTATTCTGCTTTTCAGTTCTTTTGCATCTTGTGAGCCTTTTAATTAATTTCTTCACTTTTTGCCCACCAGAATTAGCTCTACTTTGCTATTTTGTGTGATGTCATAGATTATAATGGATGGGTTGTCAACTTTTTGCTTACCATTTACCCAACATCCAGGTTGAATTATTTGCCTGTGGATGTTTCCCCAGATCTGTCCACCTATCTCATAGCCAGAAATATTTTTATTTTGAGAATCATGTTGTAAAACGAACAATACATGTATCATATAGCCATGATAAGATGCAGCATTTAAAGATCTTGAGCTTTA
Source organism: Falco cherrug (assembly GCF_023634085.1). Lineage (NCBI taxonomy): Eukaryota > Metazoa > Chordata > Aves > Falconiformes > Falconidae > Falco > Falco cherrug. The sequence continues at coordinate 5,890,312 of NC_073707.1, read as the reverse complement.
TCTAAAAGAGAGAATGTAATCAGTTGTAATTTCCATTAACATTGCAAAAGTATAGCACGGAGTGATGGGTATGGTTCTCCCATAGCATTCTGTGTCTCGCGAACAAAGTAATTTGCTTTCTTCTGGCAGCACTTGTTGCCCATGATCAAAGGATTTATGAAAAGAAAATTACAAACTGAACTAAGCAGAAGACAGTCTAACCAGGCTGAGAATTGTTTCAAGATTTCCAACCATATTCTGGACTGCACTAGTAAAAGAAAAATCAGGTTTACTTTATTTAAAAAAATAAAAAATTCCTGGAAAAGCTTGTTGGGGCACTTTAAATATAGTAAATACAAAATCAGATTGAAATATTTTTTTAACTGTCATTTTCCCTCAAAGTTGTGGTCTCTGCTATCTTCCACCAAGACGTATATTAACATAAAAGTTTTATCAACCACTAATCGTTCTTAAAAGACCTTAAATGCCTTTTCTCTTCCTTCATTTAATGAATACAAACATCTCCTTGATGTTACTTCTGAAGCTATGAGGGAGCCTGCATATTCATTTGGGAGTATTTGAAAGATCACCCTGATACCAGGGACGTTGGCAGCAGACTGGAAGTGCCCAAATGAGCCCCAGCAAAATTCTCTGCCAGGAGAAGACCGTTTCCACCCAAAGCCTTCAAACCCTGCTGACCAGGCAGGTCTTACCCCTTCCACACACGTGCTGACAGGGTAAAGGCTCAGGCTTCTACTGGTAACCCAAGCATCTTCCTGCAGTTCTCCGTGCAAGGAGATCCATCTTCTAGCTGAGCTCTGAAGAACAGCAAATCCATAGTTTGTGTGTGTGGGATGTACATGAAAAATAATAATAGTAAAGATCCAGTGTGGATATGAGTAGCTGAATTTTCCAGAACTGTCTGAAGAATTGCTTCATTAGACAATGCTGAAATCTGACCAGAAACCCCAGACTGCACCATTGTAATGCACTGAAAACACCGGTTTATTTCCAGTAAACAGATGCTTTTGTAGAGGAGAGCTTTGAACTGAAAACCATATTCACCCTTAACTCCAGCCACCACTTCTATGCTTATCCAGGCATGAGCAGAGGTTCAAAAACATTATTATTTCCATGATGGGGCAAACTAAGCAAAGAAGAGCCTAGAGATCCTTTCCCAAAAGCTGGCAGGCAATTCAAGGGACTGCCAGGGGTGAAGAACCACCAGGTGGAAACACATAAGTACATGGGAAAACTAGAACAAGAGAGGGATCTGCCTATCAGCACCGACTCAGGTGGCTCTCCGGGGAGGAGGCCGCACTGTTTACCAAATAAACAGAGGCCGTTGGCGGCAGGGATGGAGGGAGATGAGTATATTTACTTGCAGCTGAACAAATTTGTCAACTGCCTGTAAAACACATGATTACTATGGAATTACATGTATTACATTCTGTATTTATTCTTATTCTTATTTAAAATATAGATACTCTCTAGGGCTGGATTCAGATGAAAACCAAGGATCAAATATAAGAAACAAACCTGGAATTCAGTAGCAGCTGAACACAGAAAACGCTAAAGCAAGGAAGTCAGGGATAAGAACTAAAAACCAGGCCAGGATTTAAAGAATAGAGGGGTGTCAGTATCACAGACCTGGGCCACCCCTCAAACAGCCACCTAGATATTTCTAAAGTCCTCAGAGATCAGCACACGCTTTCAATCAAACAGTTGCACCCTCCAGTCCTCCTTCACAGGCTGTGGTTTCTAGACCTCTGCTGAACCTCAGGGCTATCACTTTTGCTTGCACATGAAAATCCCACTTAGCTAATTTCCATTGCGCTACTTGGTGACCTCGGGCAGGACACCTCTGCTGTCCACTTCTTAGTTCCCTCTCTGTGAAATGGGGGAGGACACACTCTTAAAGTATCCAGAAACCTACTGATGGGGGACGTGTGGGTGCTCTGTAATAGCAGAGATGAGAGGGAGGAGGCAGAAAGGCTGGTGGGCTTCTGATGTCAGCACCCTCGAGGAGGGAAAGTCCAACTGACTGCGAAGGCCGATGCCTTTTCATCCAAGCATTCACACGGTCTTGTCATGATTCATAGGTTTTTAAAGCTTTGAGGGGGCTTTGTGTTGCTCCAGTCTTACTTGTGGCACTACCAAGGCCAGGGGATTTGCCAGTGCTGAGTTTCTCTGGTGGGAAATGACTCTTCCTTGCTATGCGCATGAAGGCTGCTAGCCCGGTGATGGCTTGAATTATGGTGCATCTTCTAAACTGGAAACCCACTTCTTTTGTGACCTGAAGAGAAGAGGGAAACTTTTCTCTTAAATTCACTCATACCAGTTTAAGAGATGAGAACACTCCAGGTATGACCTTCTCCATGACTGGAAGTATAGGGAAACCATGATGAGAGTTGGTGACATACCATCACCCTTTGGCACAACTGGAGAAGCCAGCATGGCTTGGATTCGGTGTCAGGCTGCACTCCGTGACTCCATGTTGTGGGGATCTGGGACACTGGTCTCGCAGACACCATTCAGCATGGCCTTTGCTCTATAGTAGTGCCCTACCAAGACAAGGCGATCTCACTGGGAGATACCGTTGAGGCAAACAGCAGGAGCTCACCCCTGCCAAAAGTTACCAGCAAGGATGGATGTGTAAAGGCTTGGAGATGATGCAGAGGCTCAGACAGCAGATAGGCAGCAGCTCTGGCAGCACAAGCATCACCCAGGTCACAGGCTGGTGCCCAATGTCCTAACATTTCCCTTTCTCTGCTGGCACCCAAGGGCTCCTCAGGTTGTGCTTAGGTGCTATAAGGACTAGATCCCAAGCTCACCCTTTCCTGAGGCACTAGATAAATTGGGCAGCCTGAAAGTCCCTGACTGGCACTGACCTTCAGTATTTCCACCTCTGCTGATATCTAACAGCACCCTACGAGCACCGCTTTCCTGGCATGAGCACAAGAGACAGCAAGGAGGATGGAGAGGAGGAGACACAGACACACACATACACATGCTCACAGGGATAAAAAGGATAACTGGATCCATGAAAATAAGCCAAGCACTGCCATCGTCGGTCTAAATGCAGATAAGTATTGTACTGAAAACAAAGATTACTTGTACTTTGTAGATAGAGACGTGTTTTGTTACAGGATGCTTTGTATGGAATTGGGTCACAGCAGAATATGAGCCAACTCCCCCCCCACCGCCCGCCTCCTCCCAGCCTCCCTCTCTGCCTGCCTATCCTTTGAATCTGGAGCCAAATCTCAAGGGTAATGGAGTAGAAATTGCTACAGTTTTGCTGTTTTTTCCCTTGGCTGGGATTTGCTTTTCATTTGTGGGGCAATACTCGTGCCTCTCTGCCATTCATCTATTAATTAATGTCATTGATTATGAGCTGCGCTCTCTCAGCCTTGTGTTTTCAAACCTCTGGAGGGAGAGGGGGAGGTGGGGTGCATCCAAGGGATCCCCAATTCAAGTGAGAAGGGAAGCACCAAAGCTTTCCTATCCTCCCCTCTACCCCCACCTAACTGCCACGTCTTTGCTGTCGCACGTCCTCTAGCCCGGTGTGTGGGCTATGCTCATCACCTGAGTATTTGACCACCTTTTCCTCTTCCTCCATAAAGCAAAGCATCTCCTGCTGTCCTTCCGGAGTTCTTCTGCTTCAGGAAAGAGCTTGGTACCTATATTATTTATGGGTCCTGTGGTGTGACCTGCCCTTCACAGTTACTCCAGGTGCAAGTCCCATGTCTTGGGCACTGTCTACAGAAATCTATCAACAAACCAAAGTTAACACCCAAGATCTTGGCCAATGACAGTCTTTCTACATCCCAGGCTTCTCCATTTCTCATTCAAGACATTGCAACTGAGATTAAGTATCCCCAGAAACCTTTGATCTGTGCCTGCATGATTCCCATAGATTATTGTCTTCCTTGGTTCTGGATGCTGGCACTCCTTCAGAGTGAATGTGTTGCTTGTTGTGAAAGCCACAGAGGAAAGGGCATCCAAATTCTGGCCATACTCATATGTACAGCTTTTTTTTTTTTTTTTTTTGACCAAGATGAGAGCTTTCCACTACCTTGGAAATGTTAACTTCTTCTAGTTTATCCTTTCTCCTGGCAAAAAAATGCTTTGGGGCTCTTTCTAGGGAACCAAAGCACCGGCAGCACTGTGCCCACAAATGCCGGTACCACAGCTGGAGAGATGGGTGGATTTTTCTCCAGCTGTGGAAGCTAGAAAGTTCCTTTTTTATGTTTTTATTTTTTCCTTATTATTATTTTTCTTTTTTCTTCTTTGCTTTTTTCTTCTTTTTACTTTTTCTTTTTTCTTTTTTTTTTTTTTTTTTAAACATTCAGAATATCAGTGATTCTCTCACAGTCAGCAGTGGGGTGTTGAGAAATGGGCCAAACAAGTTCCAAGGTCTCAGAGTTGTGAGCTCTGGGCTCTGACACTGTACTAGGAAATATGAAACATTTTGATTCCACAAAGCACAAGGAAGTATTCTGACTTGATGGGTATTAGATGTTCATTGGCATGTGCATTATTGGATTATGGTGTGATTGCTGGTAGCTGGTCAGTGTTTATTCTACCCATAAGAAGTCAAACCTCAGGGGAACAAGCTGGCAATTCACGTGCACTTACATTTTATTGCACTGTTACCGCGCTCATGGTCTGCCGTAAGACAGACCTACAACCGCTTTCAGAGAGATGCCACCTTAAACCAGCCTGAGTCACATGGCATCTCCAAACTCTCTCCCACATGTTGGGCTTCCTCTCCCAGGACACCCCCCCCCCCCCCCCCCGCCCCCAGCAGCTGTGGAAACTGCATGGTCTCAGGCTGACATCCCCCACCGCCGCAGAGCCAGGACCATGCCCTTTCCTGCACTGTGGATGGGGCACTATGGGTGGGATATCTCCAACCATCACCAGTGTAGTCCAAGATGGCAAGAGCAGGAGTTACCAGATGTAAAATCTGCCACATTTTTAGCAGCTGAAATGACCTACAGGCCGGTTTGGACCCGTCTCATCTCTCCAGAAAGGCCAGATAGCAAAGATGTCATTTATTCAAGCTCTGAGCTTGGGCGATTTAAATAGGTGCCCAAGCATTTTCTCAAAAAAAGAGGGGTTTTTCTGTAATGCTGAGTCAGGGCTCACTTTCCTCCGCACGCTGCATTTCACTCAAGGGCCTGATCCAGCCACCATTAGAGCTGATGAATCCCACATCGAGAAAAGACGTCACGGCATGGTGCAGCATAAAGTTTTTATTGGTGCGGGTTGGGAATGAGGTGCATAACTCACTGGCGCTGTTGCCACTTGTGAGTAATGCGCCCATTCCACACTCCTGCGGATAAAACCTTTATGGCCCACCGCAGAACTGGGTATTGCATCTAATATATGCACTGCTATAATGACGAGCACTGAAAACCTGTTTTTTTAACCTGTTTCCTCCCCCCTCCATCCCCCTTTCTCCTTCCCACCCTTAAATACCCCTCTGTGCCTGCTTCATGGTGCTTTACTTCTGCTTTGTCAACTGCCTGGGGAACCCACTCTATCGATATTCTGGACAAGGTTTTGATTTGGGGGAAAAAAAAAAACCACACAGAGTGAGCGGCATAATTTAAAAATCAAAGAAATTCATTTCAGTAGTAAAAGGTTAACAGCCTTTAGGAGGAACACTTTTTAATCACCCACGTCTAGACTCTATCACTCGAATCACCGGCAGCAGGAGTGAAATATGGCTAAGCCCCCGTCACCAAACAGCACCTAAAGACTGTTGTATTTAATCATGTCTGTGCACTAGTTATGGATTTTCATTATGATTCCCGATGCTGTTGCGCTGTGTAAAATATTAATATCCATAGTAATGATGCATGAAGCTTGGAGTGTAATTTCTTCACTCTCCTTGTCTGATATTAAATTGTTACCACTTTATCATTTGTGTAGAACTGCACGTTTCAATTAATCTTTCCGTATCAGCAGCCCTGATTAATATAGATCATGATTCATAAGCTTATCGTCACTATAGTTTTAACAGATCATTTATAAAGATCTTAAATTTCAGGGCCTGGGAGGCGCAGCCACTCCATCCAAGGCTTTTCTCACTTCTTGCTCCAGCAGGTTTCTCCATTCAAACAACTAATTCTGGGAAAGAAAATTAGCCAGATAAAAAAGCCTGCTTGATTTTTTTATTTTTTTAAACTTTACTCAGAGCAGCCTGTAAACTTTTCTCCCTGTTCACCTCATTGAGCAGAAGGTGTGTGACTACAGTTGCGCATCAGCTTTAGTCTTCCTCGGTTCAGCCCCTCCGTGGGAGCTGCCCTGGGTGCTCACGTGAGTTTCGCAGCTCCTCAGTAATTACTTGTCTTCTCCATCTCCATGTGATGGTGACCTCTGGTGATATGAAACCATGCTGGAAGGCACATGCTGTAGTCATGGGCTGAAAACTCACTAAGATGATGCGCTTTCCTCTAGCAAGAAAAGATCTCTTTCCACTGCACCCCTTCCAAAAACCTTTACAAGATCACGGGGCTGGGGGGAGAGCAAATTCTACATTTGCACAAAGAAGTGGGCTCCTGGCCAAAGCCAGCAAGCCTTTATTTTCCCTGTTAGCCCAGATCCACAGGAGGGAGTTATTGCCCCAGCTGCAACACAGAAAGCTGCTGGGGCTCCTCCAAGGCAATTGCCTTGGAGCTGGGAAGTGATACCAACCACATCCCCCCCTCACCTCAGCTCCCCATGCGGAGGTTCAGTGTTACCCAGTGTGGTGCCACCCTGTGCAGAAACACTGGGACTCCTCGGGCAAGGCACTTGCAGTGTGTGGCACAGATGTTTGCCTCGAAAATTAATGGCAAAAAGCAGCAACCCACCCTCAGCTGGGGATGAAAAGACAGCATCTTGCATGCGGGAGTGCCGGGCGCTTTCAGGACACTGTTATAATCGTAGTAATGAAGAACAGCAACCAATTAGTCATTTTTTAGTGGATAGAGTTGGAAAAGACACATTAGATAGTTTTTAAAAATCCATCAAAGGTCCCTGTCTAGCTTTCTGTATATTCTCCAGGGCTTTGTCAAGTGATGTTAAGTGTTTCAAATAATGGAGAGACTCATGAGACTATTTAAAATCCTAATAGATGATTTTTCTTCCCTACTTACATATTTTCTTTCCTGACAGTCCCAGAGTTCCTCATTATAACCCTCAGTTCAGATTTGCAAAAGGATGCGGGGTTAACAAGGAGGAGCAGCTCTGGAAATCCCACCGGGGACCATATGTGAGCCAGAGCAGGCAGCCACCGAGTTTGGTCAGGGCAAGGGCATGGAAAAGGGGGCATGAGTAAACCTCTGCCATCCTCGCCCTTGCCTCTGTGCCCATGATGCGGCTGAGCGTAGGCGAGTGCCACAAAGCATGGCTCCCAGGTACCCAGGAGCCGGATCCCTCCCTCCTCCAGCCCTGGGAAGCACATACCCGGAGCAGGATGCTGGCGGGCTCCTCTCCCTTCTGCTTCTTGTCCCTCTGCCAAAACGGGCACGATGACGGAAAACACTGTGATGTTTTATTAACCTCCTGCACTGCCTAACTAACAAGGGGGAAGGGAAAAACCCTGGGAAGTATACATCCGTATCTGAAATCTATACAGGAAGACAGATCTAGCTAGAGCAGCCTTTAGGGCATATATACATTACCAGGCTACAGTGAAATATAGCCTGGAATTTGTCTCCTAAGATGAGATAATGTAGCCACGTTAACAGCTGCAACTGTCACTTTCAAGTGAAGTAGTGGGTATTGTGTTGAGTACATTTGCAGGGCAATTTTCCAGTTGGAATAAAAGGCTTTCCGAGGTGAATTTTACTTGGTTTTTATCCATCTATCTAAGGTTATTTTTATATATATATTATACAAATATTGACTGGTTCTGAGGGCAATAGAGGTAAAATATCGCACCAGGAAAGAAAATAGTTCCCAAGTCTCTCTATATATATTTTTGCCTCAGCTAAAGGCTCAGGGCAATATATGCCATTTTCCCCCTCAGGGCACGAAATTTTACTGCTCTTGCTTCTTAGCTATTTTATTATCCCTTTGTATGTTTGTAAAGAAGAAAGAGATAGGGTAGTGCTGGGCTTGGAGGTTTCTGCACAAAGCAATGTGCTTCGGAAGAGTTTTGCATGAAACATGAATTTGCATTGCCAGGATCTGTGTTTTAAAAATGCCGTATAAAATACAGATAGATACCATTCCCCATAGTTTGGTTTTTTTCCTTCAAAAATAAATATAATAAATTCTCACAATTATTCAGGATAGGATTTCCAGCAGAGATCAGGGCTCTGCTGTACCAAGCTCTCTGAAAAATACGTGTTAGGTAGCTTAGGTACTAGGCAATTTATGCATGTTACAGAAAAGCTGTGCCAGTTTAAGATGATGCAGACTTTTTGTGGCAGCAATGGAAACTCTTGCCCCATCTGCCTCTTTGCACATCCACCAATTTTCTGATGATGCTGAGCTGAGAAGGTAACGTGCCCACGGAGAGGTCGGTGCTTGAACCCCTCTAGAGGCCCAGTGAGGGCAAAGAAAAAGGTCTCCTTTCAAAATTTGCCCCTGAAACCTTGGGTACCCCTTTTTGGATTAGCTCTGAAGAACCTCTCAGCAGGTGAAGGTGCCAGTGGAGAGCCTAGGGGTGTGAGTGAGGGCTGGTGTCCAAGGAGGTGATTTATCTCAGTGTTTGGCCTTGGGGCGTGAACAGGACAAAGTCCAGCTCCAGGCTCTGGGCTTCACCAAGGACATTTTGCAGCTGCAGAGGGAATAAAGGCATCACAGCAGCTCCAGGCCTGGGGGGAAATAGCTGATGGTGAGACACTTTGAGGAACACAAACTCTTCAGTGTATCAGAAAGAGAAGTGAGAGGTCAGCTCTTGAGGGGCTCTGGGCACCTTCCCATCGGAGAACAGGGCAAGGCTGAAAGGCCAACGAATGGAGGCTAGACCTAAGTTTCAAGCAGGACATTAATATCTACCTGCAGGGATAAATGCCAGCTGGGACGAGTGAGAGGGTGGGGGTTTGCTTCTTCACTGTTGGCAAGTCAAGATGCACTTGCTCTTCTGCAGCGTGTGCCTGCACAAACCAGCAGTGGGAGGAAAAACAAAGGGCGGTTCTCTCCAAGACCTCGTAGCTCTAGGTTGGGTCTGTGTCTTCTCCATGGACCTGTTCAAGACCCTTCCAGCTCTTCTCATGTCTGCTATGGCCTTAGAGGAAGCATCTGGCTTGGGGACCCGACTCAGGCACAGCAAACCCATTTACCACCAAAGCCATCCTGGCTGAGCTGCCTGCAGAGCTGGCCCAGGCGGCAAAATAGCCACCCAAACCTTGCCCCAGAGAGATGGCACTGAGCCCACAGCGGTCCCCATTGCTGCGCAGTCAGGGAGTATCGAGAGAGGAAACAAATCACCGGTGGCACCTATAGCCACATGCAGAAATTAGAGAGTCTGACTATAAGGTCACAATAAATCAGTTCACTGACAAGGAGATCTACCCTTTGTCCAGGGTAGAAGATTTATCTCTGACCCCAGACAGGGGCATTTCTTCCTTGATTTGTTAAACGCTGAACAGAAAATGGAGCTTGATCCGAAGCCTGATGAGTACCTGATTGCAAATGCTTGTGCCCAACCCCACGCCCACTCTTTCCTCCCCCACAGACACGCACGTTCTCAGGATGCTGTATTACGTTTCAAGAGAGCCTCTATTTTTTCTGCCCGTGATGGACCAGCTTTTGCAGAACTTGATTATGTGGTTTGTTTTCCTGATGACATTTTAATCAGAGGGCTCCCTCTCACAAAATGCTGACCAGCGCCGGGGAAGAGCCTGTGTGCTGTCAGCAGAATCGGATGGGTGTTCACCGGAGGGAAGCGCAGCACATCCCACGGGAAGGGGAGAGACCATGCTGGGGTACAGAAGGAATCAATACACTGGAAGGAAAGGACGTTTCTGAACATGGGTTGAATTCCCATGGTTTCTTTTAGAAAAGTCTTTCAAACTCAGGGCTAAAATTCAGCAGTGACCAGGGGGAATGAATTCTGCACAACTGCAAAGTACCAGAGTGCCAACGCATGGTTGGAGAAGGTTGAGATAAACACAGGAGGCTTGGCTGAGACCTGCAACCAGGAGAGCCTAAAACTGCTGGAACATTAGCAACACCTGACTTCTTCTGCCTGGTCCAGGACCAACAAAACACGTTGCCTTGTCTCGTCACAAGGTCTGGTATGACTTTTGTACCACCTCCACACTGACAGACCAACCAGCTCCAGCAGGACACCATTTTCACCCTGAAACGGATAACAGTATTTCCACCTTTGCCTCCACAGACAAAACCTATGGACAATCAAGGTCCACTTGTAACAGTTTTACACACAATTTGTAGCAGCCTAAGCTACCTTAGCTAAACTAAAACTGTGCTGCCATCCCATGCACACTACAGCGTGCAACATAGACACTGGCAGCAGTAATGGGCAGTACAGGGAAGGATCAATGACTTTCATTCTGGCATTGCATTACGAGCCTTGAACTCCTGTACCAAAGCTCTCAGTTTTCTATTTTTTTCGTACCTCACCACTAAATTATTCCTTAACTGACTATTGTTGCGATTCGAGGAACTTTTGACATATTACAAATGCAAACATGCCCATAAATCTTGCAGTAAAAACTTAGCAGGAGAAGCCTGCATAATCATAAAGAGTAAACATTCTGCTGTGGCAGTGGTTCATAGGGGAAAAATTAGCATTTCACTATGGTTTGGCCCAAATGTGTTTTGATTTCCTTGGAGGTTATTGAGGGTTTTTTGGTTCAGTCTCCTGTAATATAAATAATAATGTGGCCAGATGCTTGGTACATAAACACATGGCTGATGAGCAAAGGATGTGAAAGGTAATGTTCATCATCTTTAAAATACTGGGAAACAAGGCTACTGCTTTAAAACTGTGTAAAATGCATGGCATGAACCAAACATTAATATCCAGGCAGGATCATAGTCTGCCCATGGTGACAGGGATGGCATGGAGTGACTGGTGCAACTTGTTTGGGGCTTTATCTCACAACCCTTCCTGCACATGAGTTTCAAAAAGCTGTAGAGGTCCCCAGTTTTACAGAAAAGGGCTGGAACATGGCGGTGTGACAGTGCCATGAAGCAAACTAGTAACTGTCTAAAATCAGTGCAAGCAAGTGCAAGATCTGGCTCACGTTTTTGTTCCTCTCATGCCACTGTTCCCTCTGAAGTTATTGGCAGAAGCAGGTTCAGTCCCTCCTACATGGGACCACAAATGTCTGCCTGATATCCAGAGACTCTAGAAATTAGAGAAATTCCTTTGGAAAATGCATTACTTCTTTCATTCATGAAAAAACATTTTTTTCTATGATCGTGTGAACCATATCTGAGTAACAACTTACCTCTGAATTACAAATAAGAACTGATCACATTATTAAATATGGTATGTTAAATATTCATCACACTCTTCTGTGCATGTGAATCTAAATTCAAGATATTTAGCAGTATCACAGGCGGTTTGGGTTGACTCCTATCGTCACATTTTGCTTAACATTCTCCTAGATTCCAACGTGTTACAACTGTGATAGCAGTATGTAATCAATACCTCGTTTGTACAAAAGTCTATAGCCATAGTAGGAGAAAATTCCCAGCACCCTCTTCTCCAGAAAAATTTGCATAGATTTCCGCATTTCTATTCCATTGGTGCCACCTATTGGTAAGTGCACATGTCAACCCATGAAAATAGTAATTTCCTTTGAGGAGCTGCACAGGGACACGCGAAGATGGCCAACTGTGGTCATGGTGTAGGCATCACCTGGGAGCAGTTGGAGAGCGAGCTCCTTGGTCCCATTGGGGCATTCAGCTCCATCGACTGTTTTCCACCAAGCTCAGCTCATGAACTTGCAACTAAACAGCTTGTTGCTGCTGAGTTGAGTAGGAAGTCCTGCTGCTGGCTTCTGCTTAACCTGGCCACCACTTATGTCCACTGGGGAAGGTGAGTTACAGGTCTGTCCCATAAAGGATGTGGTGTCCATCGCAGTCTACCCAGTCCTAAGTGGATCATACCTTCACAGAAGCTCTCCTTAGCTTCGGGTTTTGTCTGCCACCGAAGCACCACCATGATGTTCTTAGTCCTGGGTCCCACCTGCAGGACAAGCTTCCAGAGGGACTTAGCTAATACTGTTTCCAGAAAATGGTAAAAATCCTGTTCTGTGCCAGTTGCCTTGATGTTTCAGTTGGACAGTTATTCTTTATTGAGAATAACTCTATTCTCTTTCTGTATAGACCATGTCTTCCTCAGGAAGGCTTCCCAGGCAAAAAGAAGGAAAAAAGAGTTAAAGGCCCTGATTTATGAATATTAATAATTAATGCAGATTGACTACTTTATCTCCCTGGAGTGCATCTCCCAGGAGAAACCCACCGGGCATCCTCGGTAAAGAGAATGACAGTCAGCTGTAGTCTGACTAAACTTTGCCAACCAGAAGACCTGTCCACAATGCTTCTCTGCACAGTTTAGACTTGGAAATGATTAAAAGCCCCATGCCAGCAGATACTGGCAATTATCTGAGGACATCAGCAAATTCTGGGCTGCGGCTTTGTGCCAGATCCTCCTGCAGTTCAAACAAAGCACTTGCTTCCTCAGCCGTGTCTCCTTGCCAAGGATGTCCCCAGCACTTCTGGGTGGTGGTGACAGGAGAGGGAGATCAGAGTGGGTTGGGTAACCCCAGGAAAGCGCTAGAGCCCTGCACCCAGCAATCCTGCAGGGTGGGTTGGAGTGTGCATGGAGACATTTCCTTGTGCAAACAACAGGCGTTGCCCAAAGGGTACCTCCTCTTCCCACCTTGGCGGGCAGATGGCAGCAGGTTATTCCGAGCTGCACCAGACCAACACCAAAATTCATGGATGAATTGGGACAAGTCCTGTTGGGAACACGCTTTCTCCATGTTCCCATGTGACAAGTCACTTCTAGCAACAGCTTCTCCCACATCATTTTCCATGTAGGCTGGAGCCAACCCAGAAAGGTGCTGTCCAGCTCCCCGCTCACCTCCATCCCATCCTTTCCAGAATTTCCCAGTTCTCCCAGAACCCCCTGCGTTTGAACCCAACACAGCCCTTCCTGTCCCTTCCACTTTCATTTCTGTTTCTTTACATCTTTATTAAACTGTATAGCCACTTTGATAGGAAAATTGAAAAGAAAAAGATATGAGGAACAACAAAAAAGCCATAATTATGAAGATTCAATTTAATTTTAAAGGTTGTGGAAGGAGGAAAAAAAAGAAGTAGGAGAAGAAGAAACCAAATTAATTTAGCAGGAAAGCATTGCATGAAATATTGTTGGAGTTTAATAACCATGCAAAGACAGATGATATGTGTGGAAAAATTAGTTGTAGGACCTCATAATAGTCTATTAATATTTTCTACAGGCGCAGAAACCCTTTGCTGAATGATTGTAACAAAGTAATCTTTTTTTTTAAGACATTAAAAAATATCTTCAAAAGAAGACTGCAGCAATGTACATACTGTACAGAACGGAGACCCCAGCAAGGCATGTCAGATCCCAGGCCAGATCCAGCACAGGCTTCTCTGCTCTGCCACAGCGGAGGGTCTCCCACCGAGCTGCTTGCTGGGGGCAATTGTCCCACATGGTAGGACAAAGCCTCTTGACAAGGTGCCCCTCCCCCCTTTCTGACTGGTAGGGAAAGGTGTTTCTCCTGGCAAGGATGGGAGTGAGGTCCCTGCCAGCTGGGGACACAGTTTCTCTGGGTGGGCAGATCTGGCTGAGAAATGACCTCCTGGAGGAAATTATTCTGTGAGGCATCTTCCTCCTTTCTCCTCCAAGAAATCCCCTCGTTGCCTCTTCCAAAGAAAGCCCTGCCACTTGGAGGTAACCAGGCTCCTCCAAAGGAGGATGCACAACCCATCACACATATGTTTCTTCTTCCAAACAACCCATTCTGCCAAAGGCTGGCATTGACCTGGGGCATCTCGAAGTGGAAGAGAACAAGCGTGGTGTGAATCAGTGGGTCCAGGTGAGAAGGTCCACAGCGGGGCCCGTGCCCAACCCCACACAACACTGCTCTCTGCCCTTCCCTCTCCCCTTCAACTCCAGGGAAGGGTCAGACTCAACCCTGCTGCCCTCCCTCCCTGGCTCTGCTGTCATAGTCCTGTTTTCTCTAGATATCACACCAAAAGAGGCCAGAACCCTAACGACCAGCCACTGCTTCCATGGGCAGGTCTGCTGTCATCAGGATGCCAAGCGCAGGTGCCCCACAAACATAGAGGGGGCAGCAGCCTTTTTTTAAGGCAGTTTCAGGAGACCAAATGTCATGATCAAGCTCTTGCCAAGCCTAGAAGAGCCTTGAATTTGGCCCATGAAGACAGACATGGCACCAGAGTAGGACAAGGCTGCTGTCTGAGGGCTACGCTGATGCCCAGCCCTCTGACCTCAGTGCAAAGAGGATGCTTGGGTTGACTTGTGTTCATCTTCTGTTGACTTCTGTCATCTTCTGCTCCCCAACATGGACAGGGCAAAGACCTCCCCACCACAACGTGGTGGTGGAAAGCTGACACCGATGCTGAGGAGCAGCGTGCCCAGGAGCAGCACTCAGCCGAGACATCGATGCCACTCAAAGGCTGAGGCAGCTGGAAGGAGCCCAGATTTTGGGATGACAAAGGGTCAAGCCACAGAAAAGTCATACCCATCTTCAGCAGCACATGGTTGGTCTCTAAAGATGCACTTGTAATATTAGTAGTCTGAAAGGCTCCGCACATGAAGGAAAGGGCAGTGGCAACCTTCCTGCATAGTACTGTGAAACACATGCACAAAAACATGTATGTGCACACATGTGTCTTTAAAATCGGTGTTAACAACCAAGTCAAGTAAAACATCACCCTGAGTGCATTGAGACAAAGGATGGTAATGGTAGCGAGGGAGGGGAGGTCTCAGTCTGCAGATGTTTTGACTTGGTCTCTCAAAAGGATGTATTTCCTTGGTCCTAAATGGGATTTGCTTTAGCTCCAGACAAAACCCTTAGGATCCTGTAAACTCAACTAGGTCACTCCTGCAAGGAAAAAATAAAATGAAATAAAGAAATTAAATTACATTAGATGCTGAAATGAATAACATATAAAATAAAATAAAATAAAATAAAATAAAATAAAATAAAATAAAATAAAATAAAATAAAATAAAATAAAATAAAATAAAATAAAATAAAATAAAATAAAATTTAATTAATTAAACCCAGGACAAAACCAGACTGCGATTCCTCATTCAGCTTCTCCTTTCTCCTATTTTAATCTGTACAGTACCATCCAGTTCCAGCCTCCCCCCTTCCCCTTTTTTTTAAATACAGTCTAATCCTGAGTGTGAACTGATGTAGTTTGTGTGTTAGGGGGGGAAAAAATCTCTCTCTCTTTCTGCCTTTTTTTCCCTTCTTCTTTCCTTGGCCCAGTTCATTATTTTTCTTTCTTGTCACTCAGTGTGATAGGTTGAACAGAAGTGCACAGATGAGCACTGAAAACGGTGTCACAAGGCCTTAATCTAGTCTTTAATGCCTGACTTCAGAGATGTCATTTATCTTCTAACTGCAGCAGGCTTCCACCAACTTTATCTCTAATAATATATTGATGGATTAAAAGGGTCGGGCAGGAGACCGGGCTGGAAAAATTGCTTATTGACATCAAAATACAGTGCCCTCAACCTGATAAACATGGAGGGGCTCGTGTATCTCCCAGAATAGTTGGCGTTGCTATAATTTTTTTTTTCTAGCATGTTTCTCCCAGGTTCATGGGGTGGTCCAGTAAAATAAACAAACGGAACAAATAAATAGGAAATATAGTTTCTGCATTGACGCAGCCAAGTGGAAGCCCAGCCATTTCTGTAATAGTTCCTTAATGATAGCGCCGTGCAGGGCTATTTATCGCCGACCACAAGCAATGTTTTGAAGCAACCTGACAGGGGAAGGCTGCCATTGTTTTAGCGGGTCGGGGAGTATTAGGACATGCGGGATGAGAGATTACAGCACCCTGTAATAGCATTTCAGGAAGCTGTTTCTTTCCCCAGTGGTGTAAAAGTCCGGAGCTGTCTAGCAATTTTTATGGCTGAAATTCATCCCTTGCCGCATGGATCTCATGCAAGAAGAATTAAACGGGGGAGGAGAAGGGGCTGCCATGGAAAGCATCAGCAGAAATGCTTCCCCGACCTCTGCTCTCCACCACCAACCTGACAGATGGGGAAATGCTAACTACACGTTATTTTGGGGATGACGTAGCCCTTTGCATGCCCCGGATACAGTTGGAGAAAACACCCGCCTCGGTCCTCAGCCACCATGAGCATTCTGAGTTGCCGCTCATCCCTGATTTATCTCTCCTTTTATGATATCGGCAGTTTTCACAGCACGTGTTGGCTGGGGGAGCGTTCCTCCAAGGTCCTCCAACACAACAATTGGGCTGTGGCCAAACAGCTTCCCAACGCTACAGGAGCAAATGCACCTGGGGCTCGGCATCCCACAACCCCCGCCAGAGGCAGCAGAAAGGTTCTCCACTGTGTTCCGGTTGTTTTTCCTAATCTTATGGGATTACTGGCAGGGAAAGGCGGTCACAACTGGCATCAGTAGGAACAGCCACCGGTGAAACTGTTTTCCTTGCAGTGGGATGGCGATGGTTCAAGCATCCATTGTACAAACATTGCATCGCTGGTGAAAGGTGCAGCCCTGGCTAAGTTCACTGCAACATGACTTTCATTTGTCTCTTGCTAAGGAAATTTGTTGCATGATGATGATTAAAAAGCACAGATCTCCATCCTGAGGAAAGCTCCAACATTTTATGTCTGGTTTATAGTAAAGCCAGGCTGAATGGCAAAGTCCTGAAGTCTTCTCTTGGAAGAAAAAGTTGAGAAAAACATATTGAACAGGACATTGCAATTTGGACTGGTGTTTCTGGTCCATTCCAGCTTGACCTGCTGGTGCCCCCCCACCCTGGCCCTTCTGTTCTCCAGTAGGGCTCACCCAAAAATACCACCCACCGTGCATTGTGATGGACATATCCCCCTAAACTGCTGCATGGGCTTCCTGGGAAGCCCATGAGCCACTGAGACAGACGCAGAGATAAACTTTGTCACCAGAGAAAGCATTTCATTTAATTTCCCTGGAAAGAAATTCCATGAAAATCAATCTTCCTACAGAAAATTTTGACTCTTGGCAAAAAGCCTTTTTCTGATCGGGAATTGCCTCAACTCAAAAATATCTGAGCAGCCATGGCTGCAAGAAGAATCATGTTTCTTTCCTGCATGCATTGAGAGGGATTTTGTGTGGAGACAAGCTTGACAGTCCTTGCAGAGGTGGTAAAGTTGCAACCATCATCATCACAAGAGCTTTTAATTATCAGGAGTTCAGGATGCTTTGATCATACCCCAACACTTGAGCTAGGTGGCTTGGAGCAGTGTCAGATGGCCCAGCAGAGACCACGTTGGCCACAGAAGCCATCACTAGCTTGGAAGAGACAGGTTAGCAAGTACTAACAAGTTTACACCCCTTGAAAGACTTATCCTGCCCTGACAAATGGAAATAATACTGCAGTGCATCACATAGACAATGTCAGGTACAAAGATCTCTAGACACAGAGCTCACAAATAAAGATCATGACCAAGCCCCACACAAATGGGCTCTGGAAGACCAGTGCTGATAAATACCATTCCCATACAGGAACCCTAAGAAACATAAATGCAAAAAAAAAAAAAAAAAATCCAAAAAACAGGGAGAATGGGGAAAAATTAGCCTGATGGTCTCTGATGAGCAACCAAGCTGTAACTTCGATCGTGAGCATTGCTCTGGGAGCAAACGGCTAAGCATCACACGGTCTGGCATCCCAGTTCCTCAGATGGGAATGATTGGCAGGCGCTTGCAGACGGCAGAACACAAGCCTTGCATTATAAGATTGTCTTTCTGAAATTTACCCACTGAAACGCTAAATTTATCAGCTGAATTTATCAGCTGAAATGCCTCAGACTTCTGGGAAGCTGCCTCTGGCCGACCACTTGATGGGAAGAACGTCTCCGATTTTTTTGGCATGTGGAACTAAAGCAGCTCAGCCGCTTTCCCCTACACCTGCCAGTCACTCCTGGTTGCATTTTATCTAAGCACCATTTTCTAATTTCAGTACGGTGAAGACTATCACAATGATTTTTGCAATAGGTAGCTAAAATGACAAACCGCGAGGATTGTTACATTTCAAATATAAATTGAATAAATTACTGTAGTTAAAAATAGCGATTTAATACCCATATTCTGCTAAGGAAAAAAAAGAAAAAACAACCCAATTTTTTTGTAAGTGCCATTCTTTACATGTTTCTTTTTCTTCCTACTCCTTGGCATGCAGAGAATTACCCCAAAATGAGGTGGGTTTCTCCCTCAGAAATTGAATTCTCTGAAGCTTTTTGCAGGACTTTGTTTCCTTCCTACTATATTCCCTGCGAGGCCTCACGGTGACGTAGCCAGCATGGAGTTTGGCCAGCGCTGCCTGGTTTTAGCATCTCACTACTATCTGAGACATTTCACGAATCAACTTTTTCCACTATTCCCTTTGATTAGCCCATCCCTCTCTGAAATTCCAGCTAATCACTTGTCATCCCTTATATACAGGTGGGGGAGGTAGCACTTCTCAACCCAAAGCTGCATGCCGCAGCATCTGCAAGGCCCCGAGGTGCAGCGGTGTGCTGCGCATCACAGGTCAGCGTGAGCTGCATCCTGCACCTGCAGCCAGACCCAGCCCCACTACAGACCCTGCCACAGCATCGCTGCTTTGTTGACGGGAAACACCAACAATAATTCATAGCTCTTCATTGCCTACAAACTGAGCCACGGCAAACTCCCACTGGTGTCCATAGCACTGGGGTTTTCTCCTCAAGGCTCAACTATTTTTCACTGTTAGGTGTTAACATATTTTACATGGGAATGACTTCACTGTCTAACAGAGCAGTAAACTCACCAGGTGCATTTTTTTTTTCCCCACAGGGTTGGTCATTCAAAATAAAATACATCCGTATCACACTTGGCCGTCCTTACCTGTTTTCCTATTCTTCTCCAGAAGTAATTGTCAATGATCTAATGGAGTGGTTCCCAAAAGGTTGCACTGCATCTTGTGTCTTCCAAGGTGCCTTCTCCCTCAAACCGCCTTTCCCCCTGAAGAATCACACTGTCAAAACCCTCATTATTTTATAACTTCTATGCCCCTCTTCTCTTCTCACCTTGTTAAATACTGCTGGAGCAAAGGAGTTCAGTAGCTCTACCATTTTAGCAACACCATTGATTTTGTCTCCCTCTTCATTTATTAATGGAACTACTTTCTCTCTAGTATTCCCTTTTCCCTGATATAATTGTAAAAGCTCTTTTTATTCCCCTTAAGCCTTTCTGCTCTCTGAGCTGGCCTTATCTTTTCCCTGCAAGCCTTAACTGACTGTATATTCTTGTTTAGTTCTCTTTCCCTTCTCCATTTTTCACTATAGGTTCTTTCTTTACGCTCCTATCTTTCGCTAACGCTTTGTTATGCCACATTGGATGCTACTTGTCCTTCCATTTATTTCCACGGGAACAGTAGCATGTCCCACTCTATGGGGCTATTCTGGCTTTTCTGGCCTTTTCTCACCCCTCTGGATTTAACACATCCCCCGGGGCACCCGGTTCCCACCTAGCCACAGAGGCACTGATAAGGTGCAGGTGGGAAAGGCACCATCCATGGGAAGTCCCATGCCTTGCAGCCCCCACACCCCAGCCACGTGTCCCCATCTAGGAGGAACCAAAACATTTCTCCCAAACCTCACATCCTCTTCTTCCCACCGGCGGTTCAGCGCCAGCTCTTCTTTCTGAACCCAAGGTCACGGGGTTTCCAAGAGCGAATGGAAAGTTCACAGTGGAGTTTTTATTATTAGAGCAACTGTTATCCAGAGAACTCCAACAGAGGCAAAAGACTGGATGGATTTTACCAGGGCATCTGTGAAATTTCTGAATGGTGGGTTGTGTTACAAGCATCGCAGTATTAGTGAGTCAGACCAAAGGGCCACCCTGGTTCTCTGGGTTTCTTGCTTTTTGCAAGTGGATTATCTTTTTTCCAAATAGGTAATGGCTTAAAAAAAAAAAAATAATCACAGTACTTTTTAAATGACTCATCGTTCCATCTGGAAGAATCAAAGCACTGCATTTTTAAAATCAGGAAACATGCTTCGATTCCATTGGATTTAAAACATCTTAAAATGAAGCACCTTCCTGAAATTGTAACAAATTCACACAATTCTTTTGCAAACTCTGAGTCTACATTTTCCCATACAAGATGGGGTTTTTTTTGCAGCGAGTCCATTGCATAGAGATGGGAATTATGGGAAGACCAGAAAACAATGCCTCTGAGGAAAGATTGAAGAAGTTGGGGTTGCTCAGCTGGAGGAGAGGTGGAACACTGCTATAATTTCCGAGGACAGAGAAGGCTTATGGAAAGAGGAAGGGATAGCTTTTCTTCCTGGTAGGTAAGATAAGTAGTTGTGAGCTTAAACCACAGCAGGAGAGGCTAAGGCTGGATATGAGGGGACGAGGCTGCTGAAGTGCAAGGACAGGCTATTGGGGGAGCGGACTGTGTGATGGAGGTGTCTTTTCAACAAGCTACCACCACCCACCTGGAGCAGCACTATTCAGCTGGTGCTGCTGCAAAGGTCATCCCAAGGTCCATTCCACCTTCCTTTTCCTAGGATTTCACTGACCCTGATGTCCTAGCAGGCACCAGTCTGCAAGGGTCAATGTTTTTTGAGTACTGCAGCACTTCTATAGCACTGTGGGGTTTTGGTAGATCCAGAGAGGAACATCTCAGACCTGCTTGGTCTCCAAGGCCCCCGCCGAGCAGAGCCGCTGTGCTAGGCACTGCCCCTGTGTTAAGCACTGCTGAAGCACAGGTTTCTATAAAAACACTATCAAGAACATAAAAGACCCAGGCGCTGGAAACCAGCGAGAGCCGTGAAGCTGAAAGCTGCCAGCAGCGGCGTTGCAGGCAAAAACCCAGCCCAGGGGGCCCCAGCCCTGGTGCTGGCATGGGGGGACAACAGGGAAGGTGGGATCCTTCAGGGAGTTTGGCACTGCTCCCTTCTCCAAGTCTCCCTTGGTGTGCACAGAAGTTATAGCATGGCTAATTACAGGAAATTAAAGAGAAAGAGATATAAAGAGATTGCCTGAGCTGAGGGAGACCCGGGAAGGGCTGGTGGATGTCCCGTGGTGCTGCCGCTGCAATTAGACCTGCAGGCAGAAAGTGGGGCTGAAATGAGAAAGCTTGGAACTGTGTGGCAGGAAAAGGTTAATTATAACTCATTTCCTTGGAATCAAATTTCCAAAAATGGAGTATTTGTACATTAACAGGTAGTAAGGCCAGAAAAGTCATTTAAAGTAGTCCAGGCTGGAATGGCAGTAATGGGAGACTCTGGCAAAATAGAGCTCGTCCTTAGCCCGGAGGACCACAGTAAAGAAGCCCACGCAAGGACTGTGGGAGGCACCTGGCTAGAAGAAATGTTCTAGATTGATGCCAGCAGTCAGGAAGCTTCTGGAAACTGGAAAAAGTACAGAGTAGACTTGGCATGAATTCTTAGCTGAGATGTCACCTTGCGTTCAGCTATTTATAGGGCTCTCGTTTCACTGGGCAGGAGGGAAAGCCCCAGGCACACTCAGCCTTGCAGATATCTCAGGAGCATCAGGAAGATCCCTGCCACATGGTGCCCTCTCCCCAGGCCAGGCTTCTCCTTTGCACAGACCCTTGCACAAGATAGAGATTAGGAAAGGAGAAATGAAGGAAGAGAGAAGAGAGAGTAGAGGGGAGAAGACCGCAGTGAGAGGATTGCACCCATCCTGGTGCAGCGCAAGCCAAGCCCAGCAGCCAGGCTGACCCCATACTCACCGCGCTCCGTGAGAGCAGCGGAGCTGGAACCAGGGCAATGAGCCCAGCACCAGCCTGGACACGACACGGCAATTAGTGCTGGGAGACAAACAGCACTGTTGGCACAGCCAAGGCTTTCATCATCCTGTAGAACAGCTACAGAAATGGTTTGGTATAAGGCATCGCTAAACTTGCTTCTGGGGCGATCCTGTAACATAAACTATTGCTACTGCTGCTATTACAAATAAATAATCATCATCTATTAAAAGCAGTCAGGAAATGTCACTCATCTTTAAGCAATTTGAAGGAGAAACTCCCAGCGGAGGGGTGAGTTTTGCCGAGTGCCAGGAGTCCCTCGCGGTCACCCCCCTGGGGACAAGCTCGACAAACCTCCCAGTCCGGGAGCTAGCTCCAGGGTGGGCTGCTGTTAGGAAGAGGTGAGCCGGTGTGAATGCCATCAGGCCTGGAACAGGCATCAGCACGTTCATCCTGGGGTGCTCAAGAACATGAAAATGTAGAGTATGTGCTGCTCACACCGCCCAACAAATCTAACCAGGCAAGGTGCAGAAAAATAAAACAACTCCTGGTCTTTGTAATTTCTCTAGCAACTCTTCCATTAGCCCAGGCAAACTCATGAAACTGCTCTCTTCCAGAACTTTGGGAACCTACAAGAGAGCAAAGATTTCAAATCAACTTCTCAAAAGATGAGATAATATTGTGCTTTCAGCTTGCTGAATCTCAACATCTCCTATCTTGGGTCTTCCGTGGCATCCCAGAACACAGGATTAGTGCATTTCCATGCTTTTGAGGACTACATCATGTGACCTGTTCTCTCCACCCAACCATCTCCAGAGCAACTGGGGGTTTTGCCTTATTGGTTTTTCTGGGAGACACTTCCAGAGCCTCAATGCTTCAAGTTTAGAAGCACACCCACACCACCAGCCCCAGCATTCCTGTACCCAATGTATAATCGGGGCAAGTCTTTAAGCACTTTAAGGAGGGGGACTGTGGAGAAAAGAGGTCCATGTCTGCAGAAAAAAGAAACAATAATTCCTTCGGCAGTTTGATGTTAAAAAAAAATAAAGGCTTGTAAGCTGCTCTGAAGCTTGAATGTCAGAAGTAGACCCCGGGGACGTGGATTAGAGGGCACAATGAAGGTGAGTCTGTGAAATGAGCATCACGGATCTTTGGGCGATTGTTAATAAGAACACAGAAATGCAAATCTCCAGGAGCTGGTGAGACATCAGCCTGTGTGCCTACAAATACACATGTGACTCCAATCAAATTAAGGGAGATTCACACCAGGACAGTAGGAGGCACGTGGCTGAGTTGATGCCTGTTACAGCACAGAGGCCTTATCTCCTGCTGGCGGACAGCAAGAGGTCCCTCACAGGGGCAAGCCCCGTGTCTCTTCACGTACAGAAAATGTAGGCAAGTGACCCTATCTAAATTTTGCTGAGCCCATGAATACCCTCTTTGGGGGCATTTGGCCACCATGTGTAGCACTGCCTAGAGATTCCCTTACATCAGATGACAAGCAAATTACCTGCAGTGAATCCTGATGGCAACTACAAATAATGGATTTTATTATCTCCTTCCCCTGCTTTTTTACTTGGTTTTACATAGGAATCCACCCCAAACTCTTTATGAAGCTGAGATGCTCCTAGAGGAGAAAGCTGAGCAGAATATCGTGCACCAGGTCCTCACGCAGTAAGGGCTTTCTTCTTGCTGAAGGTCACTTGGGGTTGCTCTTTTGTTTTGGGTTTACAAGCTGAAAAGTGAGCCCTATTTCCATCCTTCTCCGAGCTTTGTGCTGTTGGAGAGGGCAATGAGTCATTGCATACCACCCTTCGCATAAAGATGAGCTCTCGTGGAAGTGGTTTGTCAGCACAAGGCCTGATGAGAAAGGTCAAATGCTTCCATAACAAGCTTTGAGTCTTGTCCTGAAGGGTACAGTATTTGGGTTATTGGGGGTCAGTGGGCAACGGGTTGAGCCAGGGTCTCCTCAAGACCTGGACTGTGCTCCGAAGCCACCCTGAGCTTGGAAACTGCAAGCATCTTCCCAGCCAGCGCTTGGTCCTTACATACAACCTTCTGCTTGTGTTTGCAGATGTTGCCATTGGACCTTCTTCTCCCCCAAGTGCTGAATGCAAGTCGAAGAGGGTGGTCCGTAGACACCAAATACATGATTTCCTACAGCATCTAGGGAAGGACAGAGAATATCATTCCAGTGTCCCAAAACTCTGGCTTTTAAGCTACTGCTGATTTGGCCCAACCTTGGTTTCTGGCCCTTGAGAAATCCTGTTTGCAAAGACAGCCAGGCATGCTGAGGCAAAGGTGGAGATTTCCAACAGACTGAGGGCAGAACCCAAGCTTTCGGAGCACCTCAAACCTGAATCCCTCCAGGACCCTACAACCAGCAGCAAGGAGAGAATGTGCCTCACTGAAGTTAGCACTGGGTGGGTTTCACATTATGTCTCCAGAGCAGCAGAGATAGGGCAGGTTTCCACGGGCGCATCCCCTTGTTCTTTCTCTTCTGAATCCTTTATTTTTTTCCCCCTTTCTCGTTCTGTCTTTGCTTGCATTTCAAGGTTAAAAAAAGTCAGGATACAATAGTAAATATGTAAGATTAGCTCCTAAAATATGTTAGCAAGTGAAAGCTAAAGAAAGCCAAATGAATTTAAAAAAGGCTTTCTTGAAGCTTAGAACAGAGACAGTTCTTTTGATCCTTTATCACACAATAACAAAAAAAGCACCAAGCGAGATACATATATATAATATACATATAATATAGATATTTATATACTCCATGTGCGCGGGTATGCGCGGGTGTGTGTGTGTGCATGTGTGTGTGTATTTGTGTATTTTAATTCACATAGGCTTTCCTTTCTTTAAAATGCTGCAAGAAGCTTTTTTTTCTGCAGATTTCTTTTTCTTTCTTTTTTTTGATATTTCAAAGCTGGCAGTTCAGTAAATGGCTGGAACTGCCACATCTCTGTTCTTGCTAAAGAAATCAATGCTAATCCTATTACTGGCAGTTATCACCTATCCCAGAAACCGCGGCTAAAAGAAAAAAAAACCACTGAGATGTCAAAGTAGGAAAAAAGCATGGGGGAAGGGGAGAAAGCGCCCTTCATTCACTTTCAAACACTGATTGTTTTCTTATTTTTGATCATTTTTTCCTGTTAAGAGAGAAACTAAACCACAAAAAAAAGGGGGGGGGGGGGGGGAGAAAAAAAAACACCACCAAATCCATGCTCAAATAACATTAAGGGCCTGATTTAAACCTACACACCAGCACGTAAACCGGGCACCGCTGAGAGCTGAGGCTCACGCCATGGTGCCGAGGCAGGGAGCAGCATCCCGGGGCTCAGGACCTGATGTCCGGGCAAAGAGCATCCCATGTCCCCTGGTCTCCTGCCCCGCTGCCAGCGCTGCATGCAGAT
This sequence comes from Falco cherrug, assembly GCF_023634085.1. Classification (NCBI taxonomy): domain Eukaryota; kingdom Metazoa; phylum Chordata; class Aves; order Falconiformes; family Falconidae; genus Falco; species Falco cherrug. Next base: position 5,864,964 of record NC_073707.1, on the reverse strand, counting down.
CCAAGGGATTGCTTGGGGCCAGTGCTATCAAACAGGGAAGGGTGGGGGGTGTCGGCTCCTTTTTGAGTGTGCTCGCCATGTGGGGACCCCTCCAAAGCACCCAGCTGGATGTTTGCACAAGGCAGGGAATTTCTTGGTGTTGCCATGGGCTGGTTTGATGGGCTGACTTCTGCTTGGTGCTGCCTGCTGCAGATACAATCAGGCTCCCGTGCCTGCTCCAGATGTGAGCAGATGCCCCATTCCCTGCTACAAAGAGATACCCCTGATGCAAGTCGGGCCCTGTCCTTCAGGTCTGCAGTCGGTCTCAGGGCTGAGCATCTCAAAAGGCTTGGGTAGGTCAATGCAGATCGCACTTCACCATCCATATGGGATCTTGGTTCCCCCCCCCAGTTATTTTAATGTGCCTGCATCTTTGCTTCTCTGCCCACGTGCTCCTACAACACAGTCACATTCCTTGAGCATCCTCAGGGTACAGCTTACCTGCTCAGGATTTCAAGCTCCCCTTTGTGCCTGTGATCAGAAGATGCTGAAATGATGGAGCTCCTGAGGTCAGCTCACTTCGCGAGGGTCCCATTTTGGCCTGTCAGGTGGCCCTGCCCAGCCCACTCAAAGCCTTACGGGTTCAGGTGGTCAGCCATCCCAAGGGAGTACGTATTACTCTAAAAGCCAAGAGCAGCAGCAGTTTTTGAACCTGTGCTTTGGGAAGAGGCACCCAGCTCCTATCCATTAGACCACACCATCCTCCTTGCTGCTAGAAGCATGGAGATGCTGGTCATCAGTCTGATGGGCTGAAGGCAGGCTGGTACCAGCCACACAGCTTGCAGGTAACAAGCAAGAAAGTAGAGCACAGACCAAACAAGCAACCAAGAAAGAAACAAGAATAAACCCGGATCAAAGGCTTGGGTAACCAGGCAGCCCGGTGTCTGCTCCACCTAGCCACAGGCTGGTGCATCTCCTGGCACCTGGGGAAGCGTGTCCATAGCACAACACCCTCACCACCTATACCACCATGGGCATCCCTGCCAAACTCTCCCTTTTAAGCAAAATATTTGTTCACTCTGGACTCTGGCTAATGAGCCAGTGGAGATATTCGCAGCCCCCTGGAGGTAATTTTCTCTATCTTGAAACACTGAGGCAAAGCTACAACCAATTTAGGCCTTTGAGAATATATTGAACTTGTGCAAAATGAGTTTGCAAATCCTGGGGAAGTCAACAAGGGGTGGAGGAGCCACTAGGAACGATGATAGGAGGGAGCCAAACCCAGACAGTAACTTTTTAGTTATATTTGCAACCAGCAAACCTGAACAAAGAAATGAAAAGCAACAGAGATGCGGAAGGTATGGGACTTTTTCTCCTCTGCCCTTTGGGTGGTTTGTAGGTTCTGCTCCTTCTCCCGTGCAGCCTTGTTCTCCCGCTCCCTGCCCAGCAGACCCCACCACAACCACCTCTGATGGTCTGGCCATGCATCTCCAGCTTCCCTCACCGGCAAACCCAGCCCTTCACAGCATGGCTTCAGCAAAAGTAGTAACAACCATCTAATCCCAAAGGGACTGTGGGGGGCAAGGACTGCAGCATCCATCCCGGCTCCTGGGCTCTTCATGGATGGGGTGGACAGGACCCAGGGTACCATAGCAACACGCTGCAAGTAGGGAATAGGCGATGCAGGGAAGAAAATAAAAAGGGATGTTAGAGTCTCACAGGGATAACAGTAGGCCATTGAGACACTCGTGGGTGACGGAGGGATAGCAGATACACGCGGAGCTAATGACACCTTGGGACAGATCAGGCTCGCGCAGTCTGTGCATGGCGCGTGAGATGCCGGGGACAGAGCAGAGATATTTCGGTCACAGAATGTGGCAGGGAGCAGGCAACAGCAATGCTTGATAGCAAGGCAGAGGCAGAAGCTGAAAAGAAAAGCGTAAGGATTTCTTAGTGCAGAGAAAGGAGAGTGTAAAAGCAATTCCTGTGTGTGGCTGCGGTTTCAGAGGGGATGGAGACATCTGCGAGGATACGTGTCTGTTTGTTTATGGTTGGAGGCGCCAAAGGAAAATAATTGTTGCCCAATCCCAAACTAAAATTACTCCTAATTTGACTTAAAAGCAGGGAAAAACATCATTTTGGTTACAGATTGCTATGAGACTTTTTCATTGTTTTAGTACAGCTGAAGTAATTTTTATCAAAGACTATTCTTTGACCTGGTTGGGGAGAAAATGTTAACAGTATGCCGAAGTATCATTAAAGCAGTTTAGGAGTATAAAGAAATTTATGGTTTGCTGTTTGTTTGGGTATTTTTTCTCTAACAGAAAGTGGTGGTGAAACTAAATCGATAGCTTGCAGTGATGGCAAATACAGCACCCAGCCCCAGGTGTGAGGACCCAGGGTCCCTGTCATGTCCCCCCCAGCCCTGAGAATCATGCCCAGAAGAAAAGAAAAAATAAACAGATTTCTTTTTCTAAAGAAAGTTTTTCTTTCCCAGCTGAAGGACGTGGTTGGGTGACATGGTCTTACCCCATCTCCTGGGCTTGCCCATCAGCAGGAGGGCAGTGGAGAACAGTGCAATGTCGTATTTCTGATGGTAGGTGACATCAGGACGTGGACAGTGCTGGAGGGTGGACATCGACACGGTCCTCCAACCGCAGCCAGCTGGAGTGTGAACACCTGCATGAAAGCAGTCCTTGAAATAGAACAGACAGATGCATCCACAGCAGACGAAAGTGTAGGAGAGAGATGGGGATCACCATGGGTGGGTCAAGCTGCGGGGGATGAATCCCACCCACAGAATTCCCCTTCTAAAAAGCAGCACTTTAAGATGTTTTTTTTTTTTTATTAGTGGGGTTTTGGGGCCTTATTTTCCAACTTCAAAATAAAGGTCAGGCACTCAGCTAAAGTATTGGCCTGGAGTATCGAACGTAATCCGCTACACCTCCAGTAAATGAAAGCCTGCATAATTAGAAGCATTATTCACTATTTGTACGATACCAGCTCTCTCCCGGTATCAATATTTGGCAATTCTCTTTAGAACTATGTGGGCTTTATCTGCTTTTGTAGTTCGATCAATAAGAAGATGGCCCTACTGCAAGCACTGAATTTGAAAGGCATAAAGAACCTCCTAATTAGGGCTGCTAATGACGGACAGAAAATGAAGCTGTGTGCTCCAGCGAGCTGCTTTCTGCCCAGGCTGTGCCATGCCCCCATGGGACAAAGCCAGGTTGTCCCTGGGGACCCCAGGAGCGCTCCCATCTCAAGGGGTGAGACAGGATGGATACAGAGCTCCTGGCAGGGTAGTTTATGGAGAAATCTGGTACCTGCTTTCTCTTGCAGCGCTGCACCTTTTTACACAGGATTCCCCCCTTTGCTGGGACACCTTTTAGCAGCAAACAGCCATCTTGATGGTTTGTAACTCTCAGGAAAGAACAAGTGCATGTTGCAAATTCATGCAGAGTTTCTGCTCAACAGGAGCACCCAGTGAGTCAACTGCTGAGATATTTGCTTCCAAATTCATCCACAGTCCCACTTCCTACTGGCCAGCAATTTTCAAGTGACAGAAGCCAGCCATGCTGCAGGGATGGGAGGCTGCTGCCTCCCTGCAACACTGTCCCATGGACATAGGGTTCCCTCACTGATTAACCTCATCTCATCAGGCCAAGAGGTCTCTTAGGGCAAAATCATCCCCCATTTCCCGTGGGAGCTCAGGGCACACCCTCCCAGAGGGCTGTATGTGCCACGGAGCGGGGCTGGGAGGCTGAGCGGGGACTTTGAGGCAGCTTCCCAGGGAAAGGCTCAACCAGTGGAGGGATGGGGTGATGAGAAGTCCTTCAGGGATGCAGGAGACATCACTGGGGGAATAAAAGTCAACCCAGGAAAGCCAACACTTTGCAAGAAAAAGGGAAATGCCTTTCCCCCCAGATTCCCAGAAAGCCGTAGCATGAACCCCAGAGGAGGAGAGCTTGTGCTGGGCCGGCCGTCTGGTCTCAGAGCCCTGCCAGGGCACACTTGGCACAAGCACCTGGACATCATCTTATCCTTTCCAGCTATGCAGTGCCTGTCCCTGGATGGTTTCATGTGTCCCATTCTAACACCACCCCCGGTTCCTCCCCTTGCTCACCTGGGCAGCAAAGCTAACCTGGGAGGGGCAGCCCCTGCTCTCCATAGCAGCGCATTCCCAAGCCCCCCTCCATGCCCACCCACTTCTTTCCCTTCCAGCCAGACTCCTGTCAAGTTGTTAATGTCTGCTGATTAAACAAGCCTTGAATTTGAATAGTGAGCAATAAAGAGAGAGAGAGAGAAAAGAGAGAGAGGCACACGGTCATCCATACCGCACAGAGTGCCCTCTGGGTAGCAATCAGTGGGAGCACTGGAGGCACCAGTTAGCAATGAGATGCTCCGGCTGCACACTGCCTGCTGGCAGGTTTTGGGGAGGGGAGACCGTGGGGGTGAGGGGTGGGGGCTTAATAGATTGCAATGCTCAGAGGCCTGAGCAAGTCTTGTTTTCCAACCCAGCGTTGCTGACACGCTGCGGTCCCACCACCGGGTCTGAGCCCTGACCGCCATGCCTAGGGGTGCCTCATGGGGGACAGCCCCTCACCCCAGAGCCAGGTGGCATCATCTTCAAGGGTCAGCTTTTCTCTGCACAACCCGGGGGTTCCAAAGCATCCTGCCAACATGGTGCATGCAAATGGCATGGTGAAAAAGAGGGGGGTGAGGGCTGGAAGATTTCCAGAATGCAGCAGGGAACAGGCAAGCTGAGCAGTGATCAGCCATAAGAAAAGATGGGGGGGACACACACCTCCCCAGATTTTTATTAGCTCTCTAGCTGTGATTACAAATGCAGCAGGGAGGAGAAAGCAGCCAGTGCCAGACACAAAAGGGGACTTTTGGGGATGCTCCCAAGCATCTCCTCCCTTGTGAGCCACAACGAATGCAGCCCGCATGCTGCAACACAGGTTGAAGCCTGCAGTCACCCAGGGAACTTGCTTCCCTTCCACCCTGGACACCTGACATAGTTTTTCTGAGCAAACTGCCATTTCTTTGAGATCTGGAGACGGTTTCGCTGCCAGCAACAATGACAAGCTGCTAAATGGTGTCAGTGACTGTCTGAGTCCTGGTTAAAATAAACCATCATTTTAGCGCCAGTGGCATTTCACCACATCATCAGCGTGAGGCTGGCTCAACTCAGGGATAGACATCCCTTTAATTATATAAATCAAAATAAATAAAATATCACACCCTTGGGCCCATTGCAGAGTGTCGCGCCTGATAGGAAAGCACTTGAAGGCAGAGTGGTTTTGGGAAAAGGCAGCTCGCTGTGCACAAGGCAAAATGATGCTGAAAGATCAAACCCACACTTGGAAGTCTGGAGGAGATCAGGAGATGCAGACAGGGCCCATAGCCAGGAAAGGAATTTCCCCAGCTCAAAAAAAACCCCACAAAACAACAAAAAACTAAAACCAAACAAAAACAAACCACAAGCAAAGATTCAGGAAATGAGGCTGTGTCAGGGCAGGAGAGGCCAGAAAACACCAGGCAGCCCACATCAGGGACCGGGAGGAAAGTATCCACACACCTGCATGGGGCTGGCAGGGGAAATTGCTTACCTGGAAATTAAAATTAAAGGATGTTATTTGTTTTTTAATCCATTGAACTGCTTCTCTCATTTCTGCAGCCTCATCCTCAGAGCTGGGCTTGCACCACCTCATTGTTCGAGTGCTTTGGTACCGTAGGGCTGGCTCTCTCCATTCCGTCATTTCACACCTAATTCATCCAAACCACAGGAAAATTGTTTCTGCACTGGTGACCCCAGTGGTCAGGGGAAAGTGAGAGCTTCTGGGGAAGGTCTCACTGAAACGTGGCTGCTTTGGCTTCTTGCAAAGCTGGCAAAACCTAATTTACTCAAAATCAAAATCTCCCAGTCTGGGGGAGGTAGAGGATGAGGTTGCAACTGTACATGCTTTTCTCTAGGTTATTTTTTTGACCTCATGGTCTTCTGGCATAGCCCTGCAGAGCCTCATGAATCTTCTTTAATAGCCAATATGACCATGACTGATGAGAAAAAGAATTTGCAAAACTGGGATTTAATTATTTTTTTTTCATTTTAGAAAAATCAAGCAAGTCACAACAGAAAGGAACCCTTTCAGAATTACCTTGGTGAAATATTTTGCTTTTTTTGAAGGCAGTGAGCAGCTTACCAAAGCAACCAGTTAATTCTTCATCTCCTCAAGACCTTGAGCGAAGGCTGGATGTATTTCCAGAAGATATGCTGCAAACCATTGGCCCAGAAGTGGGGGGTCACTGGAGCAGAAAGGTGGTGATAGGGACCACCTGCTCAGGAGCTCACAGGGGTTTTGTTGGGCTGTGACACCTATGGGCTTAGAAGCAGGTGAAACGTTCATCACCAGTGCGTAATTACCTAATCTCTGATCTTCATTCCAAATATTTCTCCATTAAATGTCTGTTTACATTTCCACTCCTAAAAATTTCATATCAGAAAATGGCATAATGTCATGTTTATATTAATTGGATATTCTGAGTTTACTGCTGGCTCCATTGGTGGGGGTGGGGGTGGGGGTGAGTTAGAAACCACATAATATACAATATAAAATATAAAATACATGTTTGTGCACTGTGTATAATTTAATGCATGAGATACACAAGCTCTTCCAGCATAGAGCGTTTTAAACAACAGCATTTTAGCCTCTAAAGCACAGCAGCAAGGGAAACATTTTCCATGCTCAGTTTCTCTGCTATTGGAACATTTGTTTTTTATTCTGAATATTTCAGCACATCTATTTACCTGGCACTATATTTAGTACCACAGTACCAAGATGGCATATATAAAGATTCAATTGCAATTCCCATCTGATGTCCCTTCCCTCTCCTTTTTACCCCCTTTTTTATGTCCGCACTCTGAATTCAGCACAAAGTTGGTGTGTTTAATTTAAAAAGAAGTAAAATGCGCCAGGAGACGCCTCAGACCACTGCAAATCACCTACTTTATAGAGGCAGTAAAATTGTGTATCGGATTAAAAGTGATGCTGATCTGAAATTTATGATAACTTTTAATGGCATTATAATTTTTTTTCCCTGTGCGCTCCATCACTGAATCGTTTGGATGCACAGTGCAGCAAGATGAAATTTGTAAGGGAAGAACATTACCTAGGCAAGCACTGAGGGGGGAAAAAAGGCAGTGGAATAATGCAAGAGCCCCATTTCGGCATGCGAGGGATGCTGCCGCTGCGTGCTCCGCGCAGCCCGCGGGCCTGGGCTGGGCTCGTCAGTCCCTGTGGCACGAAGGTGTGGATGTGTCCCCTGCTGAGGAATGAAATATCACCCTCCACAAAGGTGGTTGTTTAGGAGAGCACTGGGACCAAACCATGCTGGGTGTCAATTGCAAAGGTCTGGTGTGAGTTCTGTCCCTGCCCAGCACGGATCCAGGCTCCTTTTCCCTCTGCTAGGCGAAGACCACAGGAAAGGCAGCCCCCCGCTGGCTGTATACCTGCCTCGAGACCCCAGGGATCTCCTGCCGCTGGCACCGCTCTGCAACTTCTTCTTGCCCTGCTCCGGGCAGGTCTATGAGGACAACTCCAGCCGGCACTCAGCACCGACAGAGCTTTGGTGGAGAGGTACCAGCTGAACCCATGGAGAAAGACCCACCAGGAGTTCTGTGTGTAAAGCCGGAGGTTTTTAAAGCACAGCTTGATCTTGTGGTTGATCATAGCATAGATCTGACTCCGGGGCACTGGGATCCAAGGGTTTTTGCGGGTGTGCAGACTGAGGAGGGCAGCACTCCACCTTGCATGTGAGTGATGCACGTCAAAGAGACCACTGCTGCCCTCCATCACCCAAGTACAGACAGAAAAGGGACTCTCCAAACAAGCAAGAGGGTGAGATACAAGCACAAAAGGCAACAGCTGTCAGCAGTCCGGCTGGCATCCAGGTGGAAATGTCCTGGAGGAACACACTGAAGGATGAGGGAAATGTCAAACCATCATGTTGTTACTCCGGTACCACCTACTTTCTGCCCAGCCAAGGAAAAAAAGCACTACAGTCATGTAATTAAACACTCTGTCATGATCATACACAAAAAGCCACAAGCAATCCTGAAATCTGCCTTTCTCTGCCTTCAACTTTGCAAAGCAACTAACATTCTCTAACAGAAACATGGACAGCAACGTATTAGTCACTCTGAAATTAGTATGAATTGCTGAAGAAGTGTCTGCATACATGTAAACAGTGAGATTCTTTATTAGCAGCCACAGAAAACTGAATCCCACTATTTCAATCTATAAACATACTTGTGCAAGAGCAAACCCATCTGTCAGCTTGTTGGAGTTCTTCAGGAGAAGTGTCTCTGCATTCAAGGAACCAAAATGCTGGCAACGCAAACATGTAAGGGAGGTGCTGGGGAAACCAGCAGATGCCGGAGGACAAGTTGTTCCAAGCGGACATCTGCCAAGAAGGAGAGTAGTTCAGCAGGGTGAGTGGGCATCATACAGAAGGTGAAAGAACGGAAATTACAATTCCCAGAAAGAAGAGAAAATGACATTGATACCAGGTGTATGCAGCCAGATGTCAGCTAAAAATCTCTTCAGGAATAGCATGGGAAGAAACCTGAATTATTTATCCACCGGCCATTTCCTTCGTAGAGCTTAAAGGAGTAAACCCAGTGACTTTTCCATGCCACATCCCCCAGGACACAGTGTATTTTGAAGAAAATGTATAGGAGGCAGGGGTACTGCCTCAGTTCATGCTGTGTCAAGAGATGGGAATCTGGGTGCAAACACAAGGACAGGTGAGACACCAGCTCTTTTGGAGAGGATTTAACCAGCCCAGGAGCTGGTGAGCCTGCTCTGCCCTGCTCTTGCACTGATTTGCAGTGAGTTCTTCGGCAAAATGGATTTGTAAAAATTAGGAAATGACACTGTCCACTTGGCCTCTGAGCTGGTGGGCCTGCCTGGGACCTGGCACTGAAGGGTTTTGGGGAACCACCCTGCCTCATCAGCACAGACACCTGCCTAAATTACCGTCAATGTTAAATTTTGTGATAGCACCCTGTTTTTGCCAAGGCTGTCTTTGACGGTGGGTAGTGAAACCTCCATTCTCCCCCTCCTTCTCCACTTCATTTTTTTCCTCTCCTCCAAATTCTGTGAGTTTTACTCCACAGTAAAATATTAACTGCTGTAAATGATTGTTTTGCTGTATTATGTGAAGTCAAAAACCTTTTGAATTGTATTTTGCAGTGAACCTGCCTTTGAATCCATGCGTTTTATCATTCCACAGCAACACATATAATTTCAAACAAACAAGTGAACAAACCCGGCGATAATGGCCTGAATCTCTTATCAGTCAGTTTTACACTGGCGTAACTCCATAAACTTCAGTGGAATTAATCTTGATTTACACTGTTGGGAGAGCAGAAACAGGCACTGTAAATAGCTATATACCAATGCAAGACACTTAAAAGCAAAAGCAGTCACACCAGAAGGCCTGGCAGCAGATGAGGTTGAAGGCATAAAAAAAGCTTTCCTGGTGGTGCTAATCCATGGGCATGTGGATAAACCCAAAGGAGAGCGACAGAGAAGTTGTACCATCCAGCTAGCATGGCAGAGACCACTGCCTGTGGTGTTGCAGGCAGAGAGACCCATTCATCACCCATGGCCCTACTGGTGGCCTACTGGGTGACACCAAGACATGCCAAGTGTGGACACAGCCTCCTGAGGACAGTGCTGCTGGGGTAGGACAGGTCGTGAGGCAGTTGCTGTGGGCTTCACATAGAGGAGACGTTGGCTGGGGGGTTTCGGGAAGATCCCCATGTCTGTGTCCCTGCCGTGGTCACAGCGGGAGTTGATTTTGCCGTGGATGTTGTGCTGCGCCATCAGCAAAGCCCTGCACTTCAGGCTGCCTTCACAGCTTGGCTTGTTACTGTCACTGAAGCCACCAGGAATGGGGCACCTAAAAAAGGCTTCGGAGGCTCCAGCATCCCCCATCAGAGCCATGGGCTTCCGTGGTCCCCGGGAACGTTGAGGGGATGTGACCATCTGCAGCTCCACTGCAAGTCAAACCACGGGACAGGCAACGTTGTCCCCTCAAATGCCCTGTGGGAAACAGCACCGGGATACATTTAAGGAAAGTGTCCCTCAAGTGGACGAGGCACGAGGTCATATTTTTAACAACCTGTTGCTTGTATAGTGAGAGGATGACTGAACAGGGATCAATCACTTGTGCAACAGCATCACTTTCTGCAAAATCTCACAGTCACCTCACAGCAGATGGCAGCTATTGCGTTCCTCTGAATAAATTATCTTTAACAGCGTCATTTAAAATTTTAAAACCAAACTCATCAATATGGTTTTACAGTAAGAAGCACAGGCATGTGTTCATTATACAACAAATGTGAGGAGAGCAAACGGCCTGTGTTTCATGCCTGCTAATTGTTGGGGCAGGAGTCAGGGTGCAAGGCGACCCCTGAGGCACTCCTCTCCCCTGTGGCTGACTCACCGACTGGCTTTGCTACTCCAGCTATTCTCGAACTCATTTACTCAAAACCATGGCAGCATACCGATAACAAGATACTGTTTAATTTTTCTCAGGGATAACATTAGTTTTTACTGAGATCACACTAGTTAGTTAGGACTTGGGAGGTATAGCTGATAGAGAAGGGTATATTACAAGGAAGAGATGGTATCTGCCACAAAAGAGACAAGCTGAATGTGTACCCTACATGCCCTCCTGAGCATTGCAATTGCTGGGCTCCAGACACCTGCCTTGGAAACAAAAACCAGCAAAGACGTCACCATGGCCATGGGGTAGTGGCTGGGCTGGGCTGGATCCTCACCCCCTTGATGGGTCCCGTGAGTGAGGGACCTACAGGAAAGCTGGCACCAGGGACATGCCTACGGGGACATCTGGGTGTGGAGGCAGCCAGGCTCGGTAGGTGCAAGCTGAGCCTGGACCTGTTCGAGGCGCATGCAGTGCTTGCAGGGGAGCCGCACAGGGCTGGGCCAGGTGTTTGAAGGTGCCCAAAGAGGCACCTCCGGTTGTTTTACTGATTAAAGAGTTCCTGTCTCCTGTGTGGTAAATGAGAAGGAAGGTGATCTTGTAGCACAGGGGATACCTGCACCTGCTCCTCGATAATTTTGCTCTGACTCCTTTTGATATGTTAGCAGATCTTGTTGCATGCTTCAGCATCCTCCTGTCCCTATCTTTAAAACATTTCCTTTGTCCTTCTTTTGCATTTCAAGTTTTCCATACCAAAAAAGTATCTTGGGTTAGTCAGTACAAACTGCATCTACTGGTTAAAGCTCCAAGTGCTGCCACAAAAAAAGAAGACGGAGCCGCAGGTCCCTGTTTCCCTGCTGGGTGTTGCCACCATGCGCCACAGCATCTTAGCTTGGCAGCTAGCCTCCACCCAACCGCAGGGAGATCAAAGGGTGGTTAAGCAGCAGCTCAGGCTTTATCCAGTTGCTCTTATCAATCTTCATAACAAAGAGAAAACAACTCGACCATCTCTTGTGGGAAATAAATTGAGTACACTTCTGTACTCATCTATGTTCTCGTTTCTTCAAGAACTAGCCCGGTGGATGAGGCCCAGGTGAAGAACTCCAGAAGCAATTAAAGCAAGTGCTGTACCTCGAGGTGTACCTTGATAATATGTCTGTTCTACTCTTTTCACGATGTCCCTATCTCACGCTAGCATCAACACTGGGTGCCTTAGAGATGATGCTTCATAAAGGAAAGCTGCACTTCACACTGAGAAAGCCTTGATCCAAATGCACTTCAATTAGCAGAGTGCAGGTCCCAGGGACTCCTGGGCAAGCTGCAGCTGTAGAGATTAAGACAGGGGGGATGCCTCGGAGTCAGAGAAGAAGATCCAGGGTGGAGTCTGCTCTATTTTTACATCCTCTACTCCCCACTTTGGCCACTTCCCAGTTGCCCTGCCAAGACCACTGAGCCGAGGCACTGCCTAGAGATCCGCTGGAAGCCCTGGGTAATGTATTCCCAGGCCCGTCAGATCTGTCAGAGCAGACACCAGATCTTCGATCAACGAGATCTAAGGCTTAACCTCACTTAAACCTTTTCTCAACAAAGGTCAAAACTTATCTGACTGCTGAGACCCCCCACCCTTACACCTGGAAAGGAAACATTTTGCTGTTAATTAATTCATTCAGATGAAACCAGCAAAAATGTCAATGTAACAAATTAGGCACTCATTGATTATTGGCTTAAAAGAGAGTTAATGGTTGTGTTCTAGAGAAGGGGGTTAGGCAGGTCTTTAAAGTGATACACACATGCAATACTTTACTGCTCATATGGGCTCTGAATTTGGCACTTCAATTGTCAAAATGTGTTTAGAAATTCTCTGTGCCTCTTACTCCCTTTTTTTGTTAGGACAGCTTGCAAACTGCTGGCACAGCTCTCCAGTGCAGAGCACGCTGTGCAGAGCCAGCCCGGCTCCCGTTAGCGCTGCTGCTGCCCGGGCAGCTCAAAGGTAACACTGGTGCTTTGTAAATGAAACTCTGCAGAACGGTTCTGCTCCCTGCCGTCTCCGTGGGAAAAGGGCCACAAATGAGCTTCATACTTGGGAAGCATCCGGAGACCGAGGAGCTGCATGCCACGGAGCAGCAAGTGCTGGCCAGGGGCCAGCCGGCAGCCAGGTCTTGGAGAAAACAGGCTTAACTCACTGCCTCCGCTACGACCTGGCCCAGGAGCAACTGAAGGTTACCAAAGATCCACAGGAGTAACTGATGGTCAAACATTATGGAGCTAAAGGTTCTGCAGAGACACAAGTGCAATGAAATCACAACAGAAGATGCCATCTGCCAGCAACACAGAAATGTATGAATTAATATAATGTCATCCAGGGCTGAAGTTCATATGCCACCCCTCCAGACTGGATGTGCAGCATCCCCTCCTCCCTCCTCCTCCCAGGCTCAAGTTGAGGCTTTGCTCATGTGCAAAACAATAACAGGCAGGAGGGTGCAGCAGCAGAGTGAAACAGAAAATGCAGATGTTTTAAATTTGGTGCAGGGTGCTGGGGTAACGATTGAGGCAGGATTCAAAGGACAATTTAGGCAATGTACAATGAAGAACAATTCAAGGCAATGGCAATGAAATCTGAGGACTGTTTTTAAAATCGCAGTGTGGTCACTGTGAGGAGCTGATTGAAATTGTATACATTCTAATCAAAAATCTGGATTGTGGATTAAACCTTAGAAAGAAATCACATAGCAGTGTTTAATTAATCAAGGCTTTAAGTGACCTAAATGAAAATACTCTATAATGATAACTCCTTGGCTGGCTTAAGTTGGTTTGTACTGATGATACATATTATATTTCCGATACGCTGAAATAATCACAATTAGTTCCCTACCTAGAAAAGTTACTTTGCCCTAGTAAAGCACGTTTAAAGCAACTCCGAAATTAAAAGAGTGTGTTTAAAAGCATAAGGCACAGCAGTCAGCCAGCGGGCAGTCTCATAGCCTGCTTGTAGCCTGGAGGTGACTAAGGCCATACAGAAGGGTTGTGACCCCAAAACAGATGTGTCCTCAGCCTAGCGCACAAGCCACGCTTTATCTTCAGAAAATACATCCACATCCAAAAGCCGCTCCTCACATTGTGAAGAGGCCCCTTTCAATAAGCTGCTCACTGTTTTGAGTATAACCAAGCATCTGTGGGGAGAGGAAAACCTGCCTTTACCCAGAGAGCAAGGGCTGAGCCTTCACAAGAAGAAAGTTTGCACACACCTGCGTGTGCCCAGGGGCATCTCCATCACCTTCCTTCGAGAGCAAGGTTCTGTGCTAGCTGCTGCTGGCAGCCGCAAACAGGTCAGGCAGCCCGAGGGTCCCCTCCTGCCCACCCGATTTTTTGTGCAGTCACACGCTACTGTACTGTCTCAGTGCATGTAGCTCGTAGACTATAACTCACAAAATGCATCCCACTTCACTGTCTCAGATGGTTATCTTTTGACATCTCTTATTTTTACCTGGATTTTAATAAACGGGTAACGTTTGCTTTCTTTGACACCAAGAGGAGAAAACAACAAAAATTTCTTCTAACAATTCCAGACCCCTCTGAAAAAGAGCATGACTACAGTCTAGTCTAACTACAGCAGGCGTGTCCTTGGGTAACAAGGATATGATGAAACACATGCTTTAGAACTGAGATTAAAAAAAAAAAAGGAAAAAAAAAAAGAAAAAGAAAGGCTACATTCAATGGCAGAAAAAATTGATTTAACCACATAAAATATTACAAGCACAAATCAGAGGTTAGAAGTAGAGTTGAAATGCAAACCATTACCTCCATTATCCAAAACAGGCTGTTTATTTACAGCTAGAAACTGTAGAAATGACTTGGCTTAATTGTAATTAAAACCTTTTGGTATCTTTAGAGCAGCAGAAGTGTTCCACGCAAAGGTAGCAGGGCCATGAGGCAGAGGAGATGACTTTAGAACAAGGACATCTTGGGCTGCAAGGAGAACAAAACAAAACCCTGACAAACATGATATTAGGCTAAGAACAATTCCAACTGTGGCAAGAAAAGAGGGTTTGTAATTGAATTTGTAAAAGACCATACAGCAAAACTAGAGCTAAACTATTTGCAACATGTATTAGCTGAAAGAGGCATTTCAAGTGAGAAAGGATCATCTGTTGGGGAAGGCGCAAAAGCCGTCTCAGCTTAGCACTGGCTTTTGCCCCAGAGCTGGCATCGAACAGCCCCATCTCCCCAGGACTGTGCTGCCCACCTGTGAACAAGGGTAAAGCTGGTCCCTGTTCCCAGGCTTTTGCTGGGCTCTATTGACATCCACACAGATGGCAATTTCCTCCCTGAAGAGCCTATGTCTTCTGCAATGGACCTGCTGGGATCGATAAAGGAGCAGGATAATGACATAGGAGATGTTGTTGAGTTGTGGGTGCCCCTGCAACCCCCCAGCCCCTCCACCAAGGTAGAAACTGGAGCAGTTCTTGCAAATGCTTACGAACATCTTCCCATTTCTGAAATAAACTCTTCAAGCAACTGCACTGCTGAAAGAATTGCTGAAGGCAGTCTCTGAGAGAGCAGAAAACATTCATGGAAGGGTCAGGAGCTTTATTTCACACTTATACAATCTGAAAAGCAGGCACATGTCTCCAAACAAGCTGAACTGAGCTCTACCATATTACAGAAACCTGATCTTTAACACCAGAAACTCAGCAGCTGCAACCCAACTGATCTCCCTGCGGCATCAGCTAAAGCTCAGAAAGAGACAACATCCCATCCAAACCTCCATTCATGTCCAGACCACCACACAGCCTGGTGAGGCACTTCTGCCGTGTTCCTCAGTGACTCGGGACCGTGCACAGCTTTCTGGCACCATACTTCGTTCCCTATCCCTGATAGCTCCCATGGGGACATGTTGTCACCTGCAATCTTGCTGCAAGGATTTCCCTGTGCAACAAAATAGGGCCAGAAAGAGGTGAAAAATAACAAGAAATGGGTGTGCTGAAGACGGATTCCAGAGCTGGGTGTTCCCTTTGTGGATCGTGGTCAAGCCCTAGATCCATGCAGACATTTAGTCTGGGCCATTGCCTTTCCTCACCTGTGTCAGCGTAGATCAGGCAGAATCCCTCAGGAGCCTAGAAATTGTGGGAAGAAGATGTGGATGTCCCTTAACAAACTTCTTATTTAAAAAGGCAAAAGAAAATGAATAAGCACAAGAATTTAGTGATAGTCAGAAAAGGTCAGCATGCATTTAGGCTGAGATGCCTCACTCTTTGACTTTGAAAAGTGTGTGTCTTACCTCTAGGCATCATTTTCTTCCAGTGGCAAAGGCGAGAGACAAGCCCCTCTGGTGAGCAACTCTACCCAACAAGGCAGGTGCAAGGGAGAAGGGAGGTGCACATCATGGCTTGCACCAACATAACATACTCCGAAGAAGCCCTCTTCACCCTGTCCTTCAATAGCTGGTCCCTCTGACCTGGTCTGGATGATACAATGCTTTCAGGAAAAACATAAGTATGCCAGTTGCATCTGCACATTAAACCAAGAATAAAGCTTCAGCTGGGGCTGTATCCAATTCCTTGGCACATCAAGGATGGGAAAGGATGCACGGATGGCTTGTTCACTCACCCACGCTCTCTCTGCCAGAGAGCTGTGCCAGAAGTTATCAAGAAAGCTGCAAAATGAAAGCATGATATGCTGTGGTAATTATGTGTGCTTGGATATTATTTTTTTTTTAAACAAGTGTTCTGCCTTTTAGTAAATATTCTTTAGCATCTCTGTTGTCCCGCTGTAGCACAGTTAGCTGTAAAAATGATCGCCTCATCTTTATTAACTCTATCGGTGCCACAGATGGCCACCCCCTGGCCAGCTGCAAGGGGGCTGAAAATAGCTATGAGGTTTGGAGGACCAAGGAGGCCATCTGGCAGTGGTGTGAGAGAACGTTCAGTGGCATCAGCCAGTAATCTGTGTCTTTTCAAGGGTGGCGATTCTAACATCACTCGGCAGTTGCTCAAAGTAGGATTTCCCCAACTAAAGCAAAGAAAAAAGTTTATTCAGAACCCTCCACAAGAGTGGCATCTTTTGGATGTGCCACCCACTCCTTACCAGCACCTGTCACTGTCCCCTATACCGACTGCGCAAGTAACGCCACATTTGTAAGGAGCTTTGAAAACTCCTTCCCCTGCATATTAATTGTCATGTCTTTGAATAAACACACCAGCCCGTTGACTGGAGGTGCGTAAATATTTACAGGGCACGCCCAAAGAAACCAATATATAACCTGAAGGAAGAATACATGCTCAGCCACCGTAAAGACCTGATATCGCATTTGCCCTGAGCAATTACAGTTAAGTAACTGCGATACGAGCACATATTTAAGTACTTATGCAAGGAAAAGGGGCTGATGACCTCGATTATATTTGCATTGTGTTTCCTGTTGTTAGCACTTCCTTGGCGGAATGACTGCAATACATCTTGGACTCCAATTTCATCTGTCAGCTCCACGAGACTGCAGCCAGCCTTTGGAGAGGTCCAAAAATGCTTAGGAGTTGAGCTGTATTTCTTCTTGCACAGCTCTTCTGTCCTGTCTCAGCAGCTGCTCATGCCTCCGTACTGCCTTGTCAAGGAGATCAGCAGAAGGAAATTTGCCCCGAGGTCCCTCGGAAACTCAGGCATCGTCCTTCGCAGATGGGCAACCGCAGCTTCAACTGGGTGGCTCATGACCTGCTCTGTCGAATGGCTACACTGAAACAGCGTGGTTCAGAATAGCTTGATTGCTTTTATTTAACACCAGAAAAAAGGAGGCTTAGAACTTTCGGTTGCAAGTAAAAAGCTGCAAAAATTTCACAGCTGTAGCTTGAGGGAGGAGACACTTTGTGTTCTGCAAACAATTATAAAACTAGCTATTTGCATATGTCTTTTACCTGAGGACTCCATGCAGGTACACACCCAAAAAAGTTAAATGTCATAAGGTTAAAGACGAAGAAGTTGCTAAATGCCCTCATTAGGCTGTTTGTTTTCTCACACCTAAGCCTGGACAGAAGGACCCCAGTTCGGTACTATTTCCATGTTATTTTGTTTGCTTCCTTCAATGCACAATTGGGAATGGCAAGGTGGTCTGCAGATGGTGTGCTCAGCCTCTTTGTAGTTCATTTCCCATGCAGAAGTTCCCCCAGCCCTGCCTGGAAACCATTCTTCATCGTTTTGGGTTGTCTTCACAGAGCTACACCCCCAGGCACAGCAGATAGAGCAGGGGATTCCATGGGCCTCTCCAAAAACCCTTTGTGTGATTCTCCATTCCCTGCCACCCAGCTAGGGTTTGACTTGCTTAAATTTGAATGAAAAGCTAAAAAAAAATTTCAGGTGTTGTTATGGTTAGTTGGGGCACCCATTTGGACCATGCTACATCCTGCATCCAAAGATCAGGGTGACCCAAGTTAGGTGGGAAAGAGTGTTTGTCTTCCCAGCTCCAGCTCTGCTTTGTGGTCACACCGCATCCCTTGTCACCCCACAATGCACCTCCTTTCCCAGTGTGGGAACAACTGCTTAGAGCACTCTGTCCTGAAACACGCATCCAGCCCCAGGGGAAATTAACACTCCCAGTTTTCTCATTAACACGAAATGTTCTTCTCCTGCCAGCTCCACCGGAGCAGCACATGGTGCCATCTCTCAGAGAGCCAGCTGCACTATGGAAATCTCCAGATGCCAGGAGATAAGAACAGCCAGACATGCTTTGAACAACACCAGTGTCTGCCACCAGTGTCCCTTTACCCCCCAAGATGCTGGAAGGAGATGCAGAAACAGCCAGGACAGACTACTGTGGAATAAGCCTCCTCAAGTCCTAGAACATGGAGGTTTATATCTTTTTTAATGGCTTTTTTCCTGGGTAACGTAACTGGAGAACTTGTTTGCAGCAGTATCTTGGGGCGATGAATTCCCTGAGCTACGTATGAATTGCTCACAAAAGTGTCTTTTTATCAGTTTCAGTTCTGTTGCCTTTCAAGTTTATTCAGTGTCCCTTTGAATGAGACACTGTTGTAATTGTCTAAAAAATAAATTTGATTGCCTGCTTGACCTTCTTTATGCTGTTTATTACAGTAGTTTAATTTTCTATTCATTCTCTCCTGGGAAAAAACAGAGACGTTATTGTCACTCTAGCCACACTTGGAAGTATTTGTATTGCCTGTCTTTAAGCCTTTGTTATTTCCTTGTGTCATTTTGGATGTGGCACAACCAGAACTTCACACCAGCTTCAAGCTGGGAGCCCACACTCAGCAGTGGCAATGTCACATTTGTCACCATTTATGGCTTTTTAAAAAAAAAAAACAACAAAAAACAAGTCATGGTTTCTTGCTCCTTTTTGTCATTAGAAAAGGAATAGAGAATAAAGCAGAGAGCGTTGCAGTGATCCCGTACCAGTCCTGCATCATGAGCCATCGGGCAGATCTGCTCCCATTTCACAGGGTCCCACAGAAGACCTGGAAAAAGTTCAGAGAAGTTAATGCTGTCACGGAACTGTTCTGGAAAGGCTTCCGAGCAGAAAATTATTACACAGACTGTCTGCAAAATTGGTTAGTGATCTGCTGAGTCAGGAAGACTTGGTCAGAAGAGAATGAATAGAACCAGGTTGGGCTCTGTTGGTTCAGATTGGGTTGAATAGGGCCAAAGCTTGGGCATAGACACCAAGGCAGGGGATGAGCAGGCTTGGCACGGCTACAAGACACCAGCTCTCCCTCCCTCCAGGGCATTACCTTGCACTTGCTGATCCCAATGTTATTCACCAGGGTGGTGTCCAGTTCCCCTCTTCTGAAGGTCAGCAGCGTCCAGAGCTGATTATCCTACTTACTATGGGATACCTGCAGAGTCAAATACTGAGAAGGAACAGTCCTGCTCTGGCAGCTTACTCTCTACTGATGCTGTCAATCACTTCTTCCTGTCTGAAGTCCACTTCTAAACAGCGGATCTTCATCCATCCATCCAACACCACAGGATATCTTAGCCACCCTTTTGCCTTTTTGTTTGATATACTTCAAGATGCCTGCTTGGAGCTGCCTTGTTTTCCTTCATGCTAACTGGTTTCCCTTGTATTTTTCAAAGTGTGTTGCTTTGCCCTGCTTTTGGACACTGTTTTGACCTATCTGTTGGCACCACAAGTTCAGCCTTGCTGGGTAGCCATTCTCAGCAGCACCCTTTGAGCAGTTTAAGTCTCAGCATGACTGTGCCCATCCCACCATACAGGCAACTGTGCGTCCCAGTGGCCCTGCTGCTGGGTTCTGCTGCATTCATCCCAGCTGCACCCACAAGGACTTACTGCCATTCACATGACAAACACTGTGCTGAGCACAGTTGTGTTATCATCACTGTGGTTTACTGAGTCACTCACAAGCTATTTCCAAAGCTGGCCCTGTTCTCTTGGTTTGCTATTTTCCACCCAGACACAAAATTTCTCCCTGTTCTTGGATGGGTTGGTAATGAATGGTATGAAATAGCAATGAATAACCAGGCTTCTGCAGGGGTTATATGGGATGGGACTCAGTCCAGGACCTGCCAAAGTGCTTCCCCAATTATTCGAAGGGGTCGCTGTTCAATGACAGGCACAAAGCCCTTCCTCTATGCTGGATGCATTCTCCCTGCAGTGCCGAGAGCTTTGCCAGCCCAAGAAATGAGAGACTGGGACTCAAAAGAAGTAATCTTTTAAAACATAAATGGTCAAGCTGATTTACTTCCAAATACACAACAACAAAAAAATTGCTGTTGGGCAAGGACCTCGTTTGCCAAGTTTTCAACAGAGCAAAATTTTACAGCAAAGTTATAACCACTTTAAATACCATTGTTGGTTTATAACAGAAAAGCTGGCAGACTCTTAGCTGGGACTGCTCTTTCGAGTGATGCTTTGCCATGATGCATACTCCACGTATGCAGTAAGTTGAAGATCCATGTGGCAAATTTTGGATTCATGTGGTAAACCACATAAAACAGTCCTTATCCACTTCCCCCATGATTTTCCCAGATGTAGGACATTTCCAGAATGTCTTCCAGTAGTTCACTCCCCTCAGCCAGTCACCTCACTTCAAAAGCAGTCTGCCAAAGCCACTGCTGTTGCCTCCCAAGGCTGTGAAATTGCCTTCCCAAATGAACACACGTGGAGGAGCAACAATGGTCCTGAACTGTCCAGGGCCTTAAGAAATGATCTCTGATAAATAACAAAAAAAGAATGCTTAGATTATGTACAAGAGACCATATCCCAGGGAAGCCAAAGTTGAACGTGGTGTTGATGAATGGTTACGCTAAGTCCTACTGTTAGCAATAACAGAGGGACATTTCGGTGTGTGTTACTACTGGCTCCTCCTTGGAGGTGCTGGAGATGAAGACTAACTGACCCAAGTTTGCAGAAGACAGCACAGATTTAGGTGTCTGTGTTAAATGACCCTTCTGAGGTGTCTGGGAAGTGTCACATTTAGCCACTGTCTTCTGAAAAATCCCTTCTGGGGGATTTCGCCTGGGGACCCCAGGACAAAGCCAGCCCCAAACGGTCTCTTCAGCAAATCTGTGTTGGAACAGCCAAATCCAATAGGGCACGGGATGCAGAAAAAAGAAATCTGGTTATGTCTGCATGGACTAGCTTCATCCCTCTCTCACCTTCCTCCTCTGTCTGTTCTCTACATCCCTCGCAAGCTAAGCCATACGCCGCTTTGTAACAGGGAGACGGGCTGGTGAGCGGTGCGGATGGAGCCTCCCATACCATCCCAGCATGAGCAAAGTGAGGCAGGGCTCAAAGCGAGGTCCCAAACCATGATGAAGCTGATGAAGAAGAGCCACCAGCCCATCTCTTCTCCCCAGGGCCTGAGCCTGGCCGGGTTGCAGCGCAGTCACGTTTCAGAGATGCTGCTGGGGTGCAGCCTCCGACGGCCTCTTTCTGGAAGTTCACGAGGAAGCAGAGAAAGCTGTTGCAAGCCTCGTGCTTAGTTTGCATTCATTTCCTTCCCAAACTCTCATTACCCGAAAGAGAAAAAGAGAGAGAGAGTGAGTGCATTCAAGTGGAAATGGTTGGAGTGCACTTAGAGGAATTTAGCCAAAAGGAAAAGGATAGATGATGGTGGCTTTTTTAATTTTTTTTATTCTCTCAAAAAAAAAAAAATCCTCCAGAACTTAAAACTGTTTTAATCAGCTGAAAAACATACGTGGGCTTTACAGCTCTGAGACAGCTTGCACAGGCTCTGATAAATGCCTATCGCTCATTTGCATACGCTAACAGCTACACTTTAATCAGCCTCCTAATCCCTGATGATATTAATGAATTTTTTTTATGCGCTCTCTCTCTCCTCTCCCCCCCCCCCGTTTTTTTTTTTTTAGTATCATGTTTGCTAATTCAAAACCGATCAGCGGCTTCTGTGTGCCTTTTTTTATGCAGGAAATAATGGGTGAGCTTGGTACTCCTGTTATCCTGCTCTCACAAATAATTAAGACTACAAAGGGTACAAATCAGTCTGAATGCACGGCACAAAGGCTCAAGCTATGCAAAGGTCTTTTTCTCTCTCTCTCTCTTTCTCTCTTTTCATTTATTCTCTTCTTCTGACAAGAGGTGGCTTAGAAAGATACTTAGCAAAGCAATGAACTGGTCACTCCCAAAAAGCAAGAATTTCCCAGCCATTTTAAATGCTTATGATACACATACGGACTTTTTTTAACAAAAATGTTTGCTTGCTCCGTCCTTTGGTGCATTCTGCTTTTGGGGAAAGAGGCTGCCTGCTGGAGAAATCTTCCACTGAAATGTTTTACCTTTGTTTTGGTGGCTCTGCTTTTCTCCCTGGGAGGGCTTGGCATGGGAGGACGGCATGGATTTGGAGGGTGGGAGACCTGGAAAGGTCTTTCTTGCATATGTGGTCATAGGGAAAAGGAGCAGCGGAACAAACGAATCCCTTTGGAGTGAAAAGCTGGCTGCAGGAGCCCAAAGGCAGGAGAATTTATCCAGCTTCAAGGCAGGTCAGAGGCTCTAGGTGTGTTCTGGTGTTAACTCAGGCTCCAGACTACCCAGAGACCTCATGTGAACTCCTAGTCCTTCAAGGCAATTTCCCCCTGCTCTGACCAAGGTCAGTGATAGATCCAGATGCACCAGTTGTGCAGACCCTTCCCTTCTCCTGTCCACCCTTGGGTGCAGCCGTGAAACTTCCAGGTGGACTTTGCGTGAGACCGACGGCCAGTCACCCCTACAACTCCACCAGAGTTGCTGACCTCCAGGAGATTCTCCGTTTGGAAGATCTTCTCACCTTGAAATTAATCCAGGTTTAAAACGAGAATTTCTCAATCCTTCTGGATTTTGCCGACAGCATGAAACACATTGCTCCACAGACCAACAGGCAGCTGATAAAAGTGCCACAGACTGTGATTAATTTGCATGGAAACGGATTGATGGACATACAGAGACTAGCATGGGTGACCAGCCAAGGAAGGCTCTCAGAAACACATTTTCTCAACGCATTTAGTGACAAAGAGAGGGACCCAAGTCATGCCACTGGTCATAACATTGAAAACTACTGCTATAGTTCCATAAAAGTTACACACCATGTCAAGTCACACTGACAACGAAAGACAAAAGAACAGCTGAACCTGAGGGGTGGCAAAAGAAGACGTACCGAGTGTATGCAGATATTAACCAACTTGGTCAATAGAAGATGGTCACTTTTGCTAAAACAAGTAAATAAGGATTTAAATAAATCAAAATAACCTCAGTGCAACACGTAAAGGAAGCCTGCAGAAATGGCTGCAGTGTGCAAGTCTAGGCTTCCAAATTCAAGAGGATTTTCATACTAGGAAGCTGAGTAACGTTGATGGAAAAGATGCATACATTTTTGCTCAATAATTCTTTTAGGAGATGCAAGCAAACACCCCTGTAGGGTAGTCTCAGTGCTAACATGTATTGCCTAGATCTCAGAGAAATAAGATAAGACTGAAACATCAGCAGAAGATCTGATGTTTAGGGTGACCATGAGCACCAAGAACACAAAAATGCTCGTGTTCTTCAGTAGCGCTTTTGCAATTAGCCAGATGAGGGCAGATGAATTAAGGCAGGTAGAAGTATGCAATAGTAAAAGAGCTTGCCAGCTCCAGGAAAAGCTCAGGCCATCGTTGAAAACCTCTGACTCGGAGGCTTTTTGGGAATTCATGAGAACATCGGTACTGGTTTTCCTGTTAATAATATCGGCATTGCAGCAATGACGGAGAGTTACTCACTGACCAAGGCTCTTGTGCAAGGCTTGGCACAAATGCTGAACATAATGATTTCCCCCTGAAAAGAGGTCCAGGTAAACTAATGTCTTTTTTTCTCACAGTGAAGGAGCACTGCAGAATGTTCCTTGCAGATAGTCCAGAACAACTCAAAGATAACTGAAAATATAATAAGGTTTGGTATAAAGAGAAACTGTCAGAGAAGCATCAACCCTGGAACATTCCGAGGTTAACAGGGAGCTTAAAACCTGAGCTAATGCAAGGTTATTTTGGTCATGGCTGTCTTGCAAGATGATATCTGAGCCACTGGCTAAAACATACCAGAAGTTATGCCCGTGCTCAAAACCAAGTACTGGCGATTGTTTTAGATCATGAGTATTTTCATGAATATGTTTATGGGAAGAATTCAATCAAGGTAGAAAGAGACCATAAAGCACTAGGAGCCACAGAGCAAAATCCATTGTACAATGAGCCACCTGGACTTCAGAAAAATGTAATGAAATTGCAAAAGTACTCATTAAATGTGAAATACAGGCCCAGTAAGGAGCTTAGCAGATACGCTTTCAAGAACACCTATAAATAATGAAAGCAATGAACTGCAGGAAGAGGAGTTTGAAATAAATATGAGTCAAGTACTACCCATGTCTGAAATGAAATTTGACAAGTTCAAACAAGTAACACAAAATGACCCAAGTTGACAACAGTTTGGGGAAAGTAATTCTACATGGATGACCAAAGAAAATATCAAGCCAGTGCTGAGCATAAAAACTTACCGGTATTAGAGATATGAAGTTGCTGCAGTTGATGGGATTGTGCACAAAGGGCAACCTGTCATAATACAATATCAGCACAAAGTCAGACATGCTAAGTGTTTTTCAGAGGCAGAAACCTATAGGGTACTGGGGAAAGAAGAGAGCTGTGAGGGCCCCAGGTCTGAATGCCACTGTCCAAAGGAAATCTGACCTCTTCAATTGAGAGAGGAGCCAGGCTGATGCAAAAGACTCTCTGACATGACCTGAGGATGTGATTAGAGTGGATCCCCCTTTGGTCTAGGTCTCAGTGATGTTAAATATGAAGTCTCAGCTAAGACCCTCAAGTTCTTCTTCAGCTGGCATGTAACTGACCAAGAAACACATTGCAGATCACCATTTTCTGCATTCGGGATTGCCTATGACTCCAAGTGAAGCACAAAATCATGTTCTAGCGGGATGAGAGACAAGGTGTTCATTTGACATCAGTGGGAGCAAGGCAGTGCCTTCAAGTTCCCAAAATATATGAAAGATCTCCTCATTGTGAGCAGAAGCTTTCAGCACAAGTAAACTCAGTGGAGAAGAGAAATTGTGCCCAGATAAGGGCAAAGAACTGAAGGGATACTCCAAACTTCCCTCATGTGGGAAGGAGACATTAACTGTAGCACCTTCTTGTCTGCGTATTTCTGGATTTACTTCCATACATTCCTAAGGACATACAGCTCACACTTTCAGAGCTGTTCTGCATATGAAAAGGAATCCTGAAGGCCATAGGGACCTCTTGCAGTTGTCACCTTCGTTTGAAAATCTAACCCTATCACAACTCCTGTAGATGTTTCCACTGTTGACAGATTTACTCTGGTGTCAAAATTAATTGGAGCCAAGAAGAGTTATTCACTGAAAAAACTGCATCTATGAAGAGGGTCAAGTGTCTTTCATGTTCCATCATCCAGTAAAAAAAAAAAAAATAATCATGATCCCATCACTACCCCCTGGGAAATAGCAGGTGATAATGGCATACAACAGAGCAGTACGCTGCTCTTGTAAGCTGGCGTTATCTGTTTCTACAAGGACAGGACATGAAGGCCAGCAACCTCCCCACATCCAAATCAGCTTTGTAAACCCTTTTTTAATTTTTTTCGATTGTTGATACACTTTGTCATATCCATGTGCTCACAAAAAGATCAATTTGTTCATTCACAGTAGCAGAGAACGGTGAGCATGAGCTGACAATGTGTGCTCAGCTCTGGGCACACCGGTTTTAGGAAGATACTGACAAACTGGAGGGAGTTCAGAGAAGAGTGACAAAAGTGATTTGTGCCTTGAGGACTGATCCATGAAGAGCAAAATATATACCATTTGGTTTAGTGATGACTGCAGGAGGCTGGAAATGTACGTTATCAATATTTGAAAAACAAGTTTGCAAAAGAAGGA